>NC_064629.1:572665208-572968238 GCF_023864275.1 Schistocerca cancellata
GCACGATGCGTATCCCGGATGCTGACTCCTGACTGAATCTAACCACCATACGGCATCCTCCCTACAGTCCAGATTTAACACCATCCGACTTTCATCTGTTCCCGATAATGAAAGACGATCTGCAAGGACATCATTATGCTTCTATGCTTATGATGATGTTGACAGAACTGTGAGACTGTGGTTGCGGAAACAGAGTGTCGACTTCTTCCGTGATGGCTTCAGAAAAGTTGTTCATCGTTGGCAGAAATGTATCCAGCTGGCTGGCGATTATGTGAAAAAGTTAATATTGGTAATTAAAGATAACATTCTAAGGGTTATTTCTGCATTTGGTTTATTAAAATATTCCCATCCAAACCCAGTTAACGAAGGTGGAGGCATTACTTTTCATTCAACCCTCGTATATAAGGGCAGTGCATTGGCGGAGCAGTCAGTTTTACTCAAGTGATTCATATGAATAGGTTTCCGATGGGAATTAACAGACTGTGAACGCAGAATGGTAGTTGGAGCTAGACGTATGGGCCATTCCATTTCTGCAACCATTAGGAAATTCAGTTCAAATGGTTCAAATGGCTCTGAGCACTATGGGACTTAACAGCTGTGGTCATCAGTCCCCTAGAACTTAGAACTACTTAAACCTAACTAACCTAAGGACATCACACACATCCATGCCCGAGGCAGGATTCGAACCTGCGACCGTAGCAGTCGCGCGGTTCCGGACTGCGCGCCTAGAACCGCGAGACCACCGCGGCCGGCAGGAAATTCAGTATTCCGAGATCCACAGTGTTAAGAGTGTGTCGAGAATACCAAATTTCAGGCATTACCTCTCACCACAGACAACACAGTGGCCGGCGGCCTTAACTTCATGACCGAGAGCAGCGACGTTTGCGTAGAGTTGTCATTGCTAACAGACACGCAACATCGTGTGGAAAAACCGCAGACATCAATGCGGGACGTACGGCAAATGTTTCCCTCAGTACAGTGCTGCTAAATTTGCCATTAATGGGTTATGGCAGCAGACGACTGACGCGAGTGCATTTGCTAAGAGCACGCCATTCCGTGCAGCACCTCTCCTTAGCTCTTGATCATATCGATTGGAACCTAGACGACCGGGAAACCTTGGTCTGCTCAGATGAGTCCTGATTTAAGTTGGTAGGGGCTGATGGTAGGGTTCACATATGATGCAGACATAACAAACCCATGGACTCAAGCTGTCAACAAGGCACTGTGAATGATGGCGGTACCTCCATAATGGTGTGGTCTGTGTTTGCATGGGATGAACAGCGTCCTTTGATCCAACTGAACCAATCAATTGCCATTTGCAGCTATTCATAGACTTCATGTTCCCAAACAACAATCGGATTTTTATGGATGACAATATGCCACGTCACCAGGCCACAGTTGTTTATGATTAGTTTGAACGAGATGCTGGACAACTCGATCGAATGATCTGGCCAGCCAGATCGCCCAAAATGAATCCCATCGGACATTTATGGGAGATAATCGAGATTTCAATACATGCGAAACATCCTGCACTGGCAACACTTTCGCAATTATGGACGGCTACAGAAGCAGCATGGTTAAATATATATGCAGGGGACTTCCAACGACTTGTTGAGTCCATGTCACATCGAGTTGCTGCATTATGCCAAGCAAAAAGAAGTCCAACATGGTATTAGGAGGTATCCCATGACTTCTTCACCACAATGTACAACAACTTTGACTGTTATTTTTTATTTTCTGATCTCAACCCATTCTGTAAAGAAAACAAAATAAAAAAAAACCTTTGTGTACAAAATCTAAAATAGCAGAAGTAATTAACATGCGGAAGAACAGGGCATTCTTGCTACAAGACTACCCTCTCAGATTACGTAACATTCAGTGATCACCATGAAATATGCTGTACCATAATTAATATTTAGACTACGTAAAAATGAAGCTGAGGATGCAATCAACAGAATTGTAATGATTTAGTTTAACTGTAACTTACATATATTTACTTACTTGTGAGATATTAACACCTCAATACTGCAGAAACTTGTAGGAATAACGCATCTGCACAGCACAGCACAAGAAAGAACACAGCATGTAATGCGGTCGATGCGTTGTTAAATACATTGTCTCGAACTCTTGACATTGTTCTAAGAATATCCGAGAGATAGCAGCACATACAACACGGAAAAGTTCGTTACCCCGTTATACACTCCTGGAAATTGAAATAAGAACACCGTGAATTCATTGTCCCAGGAAGGGGAAACTTTATTGACACATTCCTGGGGTCAGATACATCACATGATCACACTGACAGAACCACCGGCACATAGACACAGGCAACAGAGCATGCACAATGTCGGCACTAGTACAGTGTATATCCACCTTTCGCAGCAAAGCAGGCTGCTATTCTCCCATGGAGACGATCGTAGAGATGCTGGACGTAGTCCTGTGGAACGGCTTGCCATGCCATTTCCACCTGGCGCCTCAGTTGGACCAGTGTTCGTGCTGGACGTGCAGACCGCGTGAGACGACGCTTCATCCAGTCCCAAACATGCTCAATGGGGGACAGATCCGGAGATCTTGCTGGCCAGGGTAGTTGACTTACACCTTCTAGAGCACATTGGGTGGCACGGGATACATGCGGACGTGCATTGTCCTGTTGGAACAGCAAGTTCCCTTGCCGGTCTAGGAATGGTAGAACGATGGGTTCGATGACGGTTTGGATGTACCGTGCACTATCCAGTGTCCCCTCGACGATCACCAGTGGTGTACGACCAGTGTAGGAGATCGCTCCCCACACCATGATGCCGGGTGTTGGCCCTGTGTGCCTCGGTCGTATGCAGTCCTGATTGTGGCGCTCACCTGCACGGCGCCAAACACGCATACGACCATCATTGGCACCAAGGCAGAAGCGACTCTCATCGCTGAAGACGACACGTCTCCATTCGTCCCTCCATTCACGCCTGTCGCGACACCACTGGAGGCGGGCTGCACGATGTTGGGGCGTGAGCGGAAGACGGCCTAACGGTGTGCGGGACCGTAGCCCAGCTTCATGGAGACGGTTGCGAATGGTCCTCGCCGATACCCCAGGAGCAACAGTGTCCCTAATTTGCTGGGAAGTGGTGGTGCGGTCCCCTACGGCACTGCGTAGGATCCTACGGTCTTGGCGTGCATCTGTGCGTCGCTGCGGTCCGGTCCCAGGTCGACGGGCACGTGCACCTTCCGCCGACCACTGGCGACAACATCGATGTACTGTGGAGACCTCACGCCCCACGTGTTGAGCAATTCGGCGGTACGTCCACCCGGCCTCCCGCATGTCCACTATACGCCCTCGCTCAAAGTCCGTCAACTGCACATACGGTTCACGTCCACGCTGTCGCGGCATGCTACCAGTGTTAAAGACTGCGATGGAGCTCCGTATGCCACGGCAAACTGGCTGACACTGACGGCGGCGGTGAACAAATGCGACGGCCAACACCGCGGTTCCTGGTTTGTCCGCTGTGCCGTGCGTGTGATCATTGCTTGTACAGCCCTCTCGCAGGGTCCGGAGCAAGTATGGTGGGTCTGACACACCGGTGTCAATGTGTTCTTTTTTCCATTTCCAGGAGTGTACTTTATAACCGCGTTCCACCACAAATTGTTCTACTGTCTCCTCCTTTGCAACATTTTATGGCACCAAGCTGTAAGAATTTTGACATTTATGCATCTGGCATATTACTAAGCAACAGAATGAGGAAGCAGCTACTTGGGATCCCTCTTACATAGACTGCTATGTCAGCTCCTGTAGTTATAATCGTATCAACATCCTTTCCTAACAAACTACGTCCCCGTCCCATTTTTCCCAGTACATCATAAACCACCACTTAACAATTTAAAGATCCATCGGTAGCACAGTCAGCAGCATTAGTACCACTATTTCCAGAACGAATCATCAGTACTGCCAACAGCAAAGAGCAAAGTCAACCAATATCTTCCCCAGTATCGGCACATCATCCACAAACTTCATCCACATTCACAACTTTCAAAAGAACATAGCAAGCAACCTCAAGTATATGTATATCACACCAAGCAGGACCATCTTTTCTCTACCACCTTCCACCAATAAACATGTCTACAACGTAAAATTTCCTGTTGTCCAGAACTGAAATTAAATATTTAGATGCTGAAAAACTAGCCCAAAAAATCTGCAAGTGTAAGACTCACAACCGAATCACTCACACAGTCTCACACTCGGCCATAGAGTAGTCAATACATTCTGAAAACAGTCGCCTAGGCTATGGCTAGGGCAGTTCTCCACAGTAACCTCTCTTTCATGAGTGTTAGTCCAACAAGGTATGGAGAAATTCTGCGAAGACTGAAAAGAGTGGTACTGGCAGAAGTGAAACTGTGAGGCAGCTCGTGATTTGTATCAGGATAGCTCAATCGGCAAGATCATTGCTCAAGATTCTGGTTCGAATCTCAGGCCAACACAAGGTTTTAAATTGCCACAAAATTTGTCCCCTAGATAGTATCAACGTTCATTAAATACATTTTTCGGCGTTTCAAAGTCCGCCCCCGGTAGCTGAGTGTCGCCGGCACGGTAGCTCAGCGTGTTCGGTCAGAGGGTTAGCAGCCCTCTGTAATAAAATAACTGAGCGAACGGATCAACGAACAACCTGAACTGGTGTCATCGGACATCCACCACGAACAAATTCAACGAACATTGTAGATCAAAATGAGATCATAAAAAAAAGAAAAAAAAGTGGTCAGCGCGACAGACTGTCAATCCTAAGGGCCCGGGTTCGATTCCCGGCTGGGTCGGAGATTTTCTCCGCTCAGGGACTGGGTGTTGTGCTGTCCTAATCATCATCATTTCATCCCCATCAACGCGCAAGTCGCCGAAGTGGCGTCAAACCGAAAGACTTGCACCAGGCGAGCGGTCTACCCAACGGGAGGCCCTCGTCACACGCCATTATTATTAGCGTTTCAAAACAAGCTCCCTGCCTTCAGTCAGTCCCCACGCCATCCCCACACTTTTGCACTCTTCCCGTACTATAAAAAACTACCTCATTTTCCTTCAAAAACGCAAAGTAGATCCATCTAAAACACACTTCCAAGCCATCTAACACGCCCACTAAGTTCAATGCAATAACCACCAAACAAGTGAATGCATAAAACCATCTATCTATTATTGTTGCACGTCCCATCACTTCGATAAAGACTGCTCAAAAGCTGAAAGTTTCTCATGTCTGTAACACCTGTCACAAATCTCACACGACTAACTTCTACAAATGTAAAACCGTGCACCCTACCGAGAAACCTGAACTCACCATCTTCATCCCACCAGTTGGTTTCCTCATTCCATCCTAATAACGACTGGCTCACTCAAATAGCTAAGGCATGATTTGATTTGTGACAATGGATTTATGTAATATTGAGTTATTCAGACATCCCCACATTCTAAAACAAAACCGAACGAGGTGGCGCAGTGGTTAGCACACTGAACTCGTATTCGGGAGGACGACGGTTCAATCCTGTGTCCGGCCATCCTGATTTAGGTTTTCTGTGATTTCCCGAAATCTCTTCAGGCAAATGCTTCCTTTGAAAGGGCACGGCCGAGGTCTTTTACCGTCCTTCTCTAATCCAGTGAGACCGATGACCTCGCTGTTTGGTCTCTTCCATCAAATCAACCCAACCCAACCCAATCTAAAATAAATTTCTTTAGTTGCTCAATTCGTTTTCCATCTAATTTTGATAGTCAGCCGTTATCACAAACAGACCATCTTCTTACTTACCCAATCGTCAACAAAAGAGTAAGTTATCAACTTTTCAGGAGCCCCAATGTCACATCAACCAAACACAGCTCTCATAAGCGTGCAAACCTTGACAAACGCAGCCTTTAACTGCTTCTGGGCTGAGGCCAGTTCCCCTTCCACCTGTAAGCAAAAAGTGCAGTCGCTACATACCGTTCCCTGCATTCTAATACACGACAACACACACACACACACACACACACACACACACACACACACACACACTATCTGATCAAAAGTATCCTGACACCTGTTAAGGGGCATTAAGATATGGTGTGTCCACCAGTCGCCTTTATGAAGGCTCGATCTATGCCGTGGATACTTTCACTGAGATATTCGAATGTCTTACGAGGAATCGCAGGCCTTTCTTCCTGACTAGCCGGAACCTCAGAAGGTAGTGATGTTGTATATTGGGGTCTGAAACGAATTCGACGTTCTAAGTTATCCCAAAGGGGTTCCGTCGGGTTCAGGTCGGAACTCTGGGTAGACTAGTCCATTTCATGAATGTTATTGTCCTCAAACCACTGCCTCATACATTCCGATTTATGACAGAGTGCACTGTCATGCTGATACAAACAATCATCCTCTACTGTACGCGCTATACAATACTGTAAAATGTGTTCATATTACTCCATGTTTAGCGTTTTCTTAAGGTCAATAAGGTGACCATACCCGAACAACGAGAAACACCTCCCATGCAGCAACACTATCTCGTCTGTACTCCACTGTTGGCAATACACATGACGACAGTTGACGATCTCTGGATATTCATGAAACCCAAACCCTCCGATCGGACTGCTACAGCGTATAGCCTGATTCATCAATCCAAATCACCCTCTTCCAGTCATCCATTGTCCCGTGCCGTCTCTCTTTACACCACCTAGAGTGCCGCTTAGCATTCAGTACAAAAATCTGTGGCTTGTGAGGAGCTGTCCAGCCATTGTACCCCATTCTTTGAAACTCCTTACGCACAGTGATAGTGTTAGCTGAACTGCAGGCAGCACTTTGGAACTCAGAAGTGATTCCTTTCGCTGGTTTTATGCGATTTTTTGCAACCGCCCTCCGCAAGGCGCTACGGTCCCTGTCCGCCAATACATGAGGTCTGACTGATCTTGCTTAATCAGTATGTCTTCCTACACGTTCCCACTTCACAACCACGCCACCAGCATTCCACTTGGGAAGTTTTACAACGGTTGAATTGTCTCTGATGGATTTGTTATCCAGGTGATATCCAACCCTGGGTTCGGTGTGGGGCGGCGGAGGGGTGAAGTGGACTGCGGTAGTCGTCGTGGGGTTGTGGACCACTGCGGCTGCGGCGGGGACGGAACCTCTCCATCGTTTCTAGGTCCCCGGTTAACATACAATACAATACAGGTGATATCCAATGACGACTTCACGTTCGAAGTCGCTGTGTTCTGCTGAAACACCCGTTCTGCTGTTCCTGCTACTCTGCTGACAATACAATTCTCCCTGCCTGCTTTTATACTGGCAGCTCTGCCTCTCGTGACCTCTAGTGCTTAATTCTACGTTATATAGGGATGCATGTATACTTTTAATTAGTTTTTTTTTTCACTTGATGCATTCGTCTAAGTCACCTGCCATCTGATCGATTATAACGGGCCCACAGCGACCTTTCCTTCCTTACTGTCTAGATAAGTTTGCCTGCAGGTGCAGGAGAAGCGACTCAACCGTCCAGCCATTACTATGTCAGCCACACTGCGGTGGGCCAGTTCTGTCTAGGATGCAGGTCGAGTATTGGCATTTATTATACCCATGTAGTTGACAAAAATAATCTAAGTGCTAGTTTTACTTTGCTCCTGACCACCTCTTCACTCTATAAAGTCAGCTAACGTGACTCACTAACGTAAAATACAAAGTAAGCGAAAAAAAGCGTGGAAGTTCCCTGCTATGTGATGATGACTCAGTAACAGTGGATAATTAGACTTTTACCTGATATTTTAGTATTCGTATTTATTTTATACATAAGTCGCATGTATATTTGGAATGTGCGAGCGAGCAGAGAGAGAGAGAGAGAGAAAGCGCTTTTCAGTCATTCATTTTTCACGCATGCTCTGGCTCTCGTGTTGTTCAAAGCTGTCACGTTAGCTGCGACTCAGTGAGACAAATGACTGTCGAACTGTGCACAATCGATGGCCACCAATCAAGTGGTGTCTCTTAGAGCGCTCGTAGTATTAAATTCATTTTCATTATGGGCAGCCGGCCGAAGTGGCCGAGCGGTTAAAGGCGCTACAGTCTGGAACCGCACGACCGCTACGGTCGTAGGTTCTAATCCTGCCTCGGGCATGGATGTGTGTGATGTCCTTAGGTTAGTTAGGTTTAAGTAGTTCTAAGTTATAGGGGACTTATGACCACAGCAGTTGAGTCCCATAGTGCTCAGAGCCATTTTTGAGCCATTATGGGTAACATTGATGCCACTCGACTCTTGGCTTCCATAAAACGAGATTCGAGCACGAAACTCGGTAGCGATCGAGAACTGGAGATCTTTGGAAACACCATATAGGATTTATGTATTTTGTTGTTTTAGTACTTTAGCCTGGCTCTTATGGCAGTACGCTGTTTCAAGACAACGGCACATTGAAGATTTATCACAAACATGTCACTCTTGGTATGATTCGTTATAATTAAATTCAGTTAATGCACATAGGTGGTATTAGACTTCAGGACAACGTGAAAGGAAAGATAGTGTTCAAAGTTGTACGAGTTCACTGTAGTGTAGTGAATAAAGGCATGAAGTTACTAAGAAGAAGATAGTAGGTTTGTGCCCCGCTAAATTGTAATTTTTTTTTTCATCTTCGCATTTGTAAGAGATTCTGGGACTTTCTAATTAACTCAAGAAAAGTGTGTTCTGCAGTATTCGATGTTATTTACATATAACAGTGCTCTCTCTCACGAGTGAGTGTCTTGGATTCTATGACTTCAATTTGATTAAAAAACGAAAGATTAAATTGATACCAGTCAATCTAGTTTTGCTTGTCATGTATAATACCAAGGAGTGAAGCTTGTTTCAGCTTATTCTCGATGCGACATGTGACCATGGAACTTGATAGCAGTCTACAAATGTGCTATGTCATATCGAAGTCATTCCACTGCAAGAGTCAAATGAAACGAACGCGACCCCTTTCTTTATCAACTGGAAGTAATGCTTGAACACATAAAATGCGGTAAGGTTTCAGGTGCAATGACTTCAGTATATAATGAGGGACAGTCAAATGGAACGGACACAGATAAAAAAAAGCAACTAAAGGGTTTATTATGTCGAAAGTAATTGTCATAACTGTTAATACATTTATCCCACTGTGAGACAAGTCGGTCAATGACTTCATGGAATAATGTTTGCGGTTGCTTGCGAAACCCCGAATGTACTCAGGCGTGCACTCATTTGACCGAAGCGAATTGAAGACCACGAATGTTTTTCTTCAGGGCACCAAAAGTGTGGAATCACATGGGGAGAGAGAGAGATTGTGTGGAGGATATGTAAGGGCTCCCAGCAAAACTTACGCAACGTAATCGAAACTACCTTGGCGAAATGTGGGCGGGCATTATTTTACAATAGAATGATGCCGTCCGTCAACTTTTCTGGGCGTTTGATCTTGATGGCGCGCATCAATTTTTGCAAAGTGCCCACGCAACGCTGTGCGTTAATTGCGGCATCGTGTTCCAGTAAGTCATTGCAGTCAAAGAAAAAACATCATGACTTTCCCAGAGCTGGCGTGTCTGTTGTTTCGACTACGCAGTAGAAATTTCGCTGGGAGACCCTTACACATCCTCCATACAGCCCCGATCTCTCCCCATTCGATTTCCATGCTTTTGGAGCCCTGAAGCAAGACGTTCGTGGCCGTTGATTTGCCTCGGAAGAAGAGATGCACGCCTGAATACAGTCATGGTTCCGAAGCAACCGTAAACATTTTTCCGTGAAGGCATTGACCATATTGTGCCACAGTGGGATAAATGTATTAACAGTTATGACGATTAATTTTCAAACAATGAGTAGTTTACTTACTTTTTTCCATCTATGTGGTTTCCATTTGACTGGACCATATACATTTAAGAACCTGTCTGTTGCGGAAACGCCTAGTCGACTTTTACGGACAGTAGTATTCTGCAAAATGTTTGAAACCGCTTCCTGAGTTCGAACTGAAGACGGTTTCATGGTCCTTCTTAAATGATCCAGTAAGCGTGAAAGCTTCAGCTGTACACAACTTGTGAGAATGGAACAACTCCGCTTTTCTCTTGGTCATTCTGTATATTTCGTCAGAGCATACTCTCTGGCAAACAAATCCAGTTAACCGACACTGACACTGTAGAACGTTTGTACAACAATAAAGCTTCCATAGTAAATGAACTAATGTTACTCAGGAACCGTTCGAAAGTAGCGAGAGAATTATGTAGGCAGTTGGCAGCGTGTGTCGGTTTAAATGTTCCGCTCTCATCTGGTGCCAAAACGAACCGCTTCTCTCGGTTCCCGGGCATTTTCTGATCTACTGTCAGATCGCAGTTAACTTTCGTTTCCTTTCTGTCTAGCGGTGAGCCAAGCACGTTGAAAAAGAAACTTGGCAAGACTCGTCACGTTGCTGTCGAATGCGCTCCAACATACCAACTCCGTTCCACCGAGAGGCGTTCATCAGTGACGGATACCCCTCCAGCTTACTGCTACTTTTCGCACAAACCAGAATGTATTTCTATTTAACTGTTCAAAAAATTGCTAACTATCAAATTCTTGACATAACCCGCAAAATTATAGACCAATATCCCTAACTTCGGTGTGCTGCAGAATCCTTGAACATACTCTGTTTGAATATATGAAACTTTCTTGAGACTGAGAAGCTTATGTCCACGAATCAGCATGGTTTTAGAAAGAATCGCTCATGCGAAACTCAGCTTGCACTTTTCTAACGTGATATATTGCGAACTATGGATGAAGGGCAACAGGAAGATTCCATATTTCTAAATTTCCGGAAAGCATTTGACACGGTGCGCCACTGCAGGCTGTTGACGAAGTTACGAGCATATGGAAGAAGTTCACAGATATGTGGGCGACTCGAAGTTTCTTAAGTAATAGAACCCAGTTTGCTTGTTTTCTGATGATGCCGTGGTGTACGGCAAGGTGTCGAAGTTGAATGACTGTAGGAAGATACAAGATGACTTCGATAAAATTTTTAGTTGGTGATATGAATGGTAGCTAGCTCTAAATGTGGAAAAAATGTAAGTTACTGCGGACGAGTAGAAAGATCAAAACTGTAATGTTCGGATACACTATTACTAGCGTCCTGCTTGACGTAGTCAAGTCGTTTAAGAACCTGGGCGTTACGTTGCAAAGCAATATGATATGGAACGAGCATGTGAGAACTGAGGTAGGGAAGGCGACTGGTCGACTCCCTTTTTATTTGGGGAATTTTAGGAAAGAGTGGTTCATCTATAAAGGAGACCACATATAGGACGCTGGTGCGACTTATTCTTGAGAACTGCTCGAGTGTTTGGGATCCGTATCAGGTCGGATTAAAGGAAGACATTGGAGTAATTCAGAGGCGGGCTACTTGAGTCGTTACCGGTAGGTTCGAACAACACGTAAGAGTTACGGAGATACTTTGGGAACTCAAATGGGAATCCATGGAGGAAAGGCGGCGTTCTTTTCAAGATACGCTATTGAGAAAATTTAGAAAATTGGCATTTGAAGCTGACTACCAAATGAATCTACTGCCGCTAACCACAGAGATAAGATACGAGAAATTAGGGCTCATACGGAGACATACAGATAGTCGTTTTTCCCTCACTCTATTTGTCAGTGGAACAGGAAAGGAAACGACTGGACTAGTAGAGGTACAGAGTACCCTCCGCCACGCATCGCATGGTGGCTTGCGGAGTATCTACGTAGATGTAGAAATCAAAGCACCAAGTACTCGCTGTCACTGTGACGGCGGAAAAGATTATGGGTAGGTTTTCTTTTCTTCACCCAAAGATAGCTTTAGAGTGCGTCTCCATTAGCACCTCCAGTAACAATAGCGTTCGGCACTTCCAGGTCAGAGAAATACATTAGTTTTTCATCTGTGTATATGCTAAGAGAAATAGATGTATCGGATTGCCGTTTTATGCCGAAACCTTCTGAGAAAGTCATTCACGTTGTATATTAATCGAATAAACTTGACTCACCGACACTACAAGTATTCGGTGGAAGAAATAGGACGAAGTTAGTACAAGGAGAGGATAGGAATTATTCATATACTTCTGAGACAAGGTGTGAGACAGGAGATGGATGGTAAGCAGAGTGAAGTAATGAATCCACAGTAGGGGTTGTGTTGCTGTAAACCAGGCAACGATCGGAGCAGTGACTGGGCATGGAGCTCGGGAAGAGGTAGAGGAAAGAAGAATCAGAAATGTAGAGAGTAATGTGTGTAGGGAGAGGAGAGATCTGTCAAATTTGGTATAAAGATCGAATATCTGAATAGATCTCGTAGTCTAAGAGATGACGTACGTTAAAAATTTTGTCAGGAAAGGGTGTTAAATATTTGGACATTCACGATTGCATACATGTGTAGATTAAAAGGCTACAGAGAAGTGTTGTGGAAGATAGGAGTACGACAATGTGGTTGTAAAGGTGCTTAGTTTATTTGTGTGAATTTTTCATGGCTCATAATTGCGACCTCTCTCTATGACATGTAACAAGCCATTTTTAGGATTACAGTACACTTCTTCAGTAAAAAAAAGTGGTAACGTAGTGACCATTTAGTTGATGTCTTAAGCTGCTGTTTTTCAGAAAGTGATTTATACTTAGCTATGCTCTCTCTCTCTCTCTCTCTCTCTCTCTCTCAAATAATCTCCCTCCCTCTCCCCCCTCCTCACACACACACACACACACACACACACATACACACACTCCTTTGTGCCACACTAAGGCTGAGTGAAGGTTAGTTAAGTCTTTCCTAATCCTAGTGTGTTAGGGGTATAGGTACAGATATAGTGATAAATGGTACCTTAATATGTACCCACTTCAGTGTGTTAATGGTGTTTTCTCTGCATGTAACTGTCTTCCGGTAACACATCACATAGTTTCTTGCCTGATGTTTTCTACATGGTTGCAACTTTGCCGCGAAGTGGACTACGCGTGTCTGTATAGGCCTTCCATTTTGCGTCATGTATCGACACTTCAATGACAGACTGCTGTCTGGGGGAAAATAAACAATAATGGCTTGTTTGTGCCACAAGTAGTCGGAGGTACCAACGAACCTAAAACACATACTAATCCTAATAGCTGTAATTGCTGTGCAAATTAAGTAAATACTAATGTATTGTTGTTCAGTGCACTGTCCTAAGTCGTCACTAGAAATACCTGAATTTATACTCGTAACAATCTGTATTAATTAATATTGCTGTTGTCAAAGAAACGTTAGTGATTGTTGACAAGAGAGAGTAAATGGAGTGTGAAGATATAGTCGGTATGCCCAACTGAAGGAATTGTCTACTAGAGGTTCTAGAGCGGTTGCCATATATTACCCTTATTACAAGCTTCTTTGCAACAAAGATTTTCTTTTTCGTAATGAGTTACGACAGAATATCGTTTCATAAGGCTTTAGTAAATGGAAATAGGAAAAGAAAGTCAACTTTTGAACACCCTTATCTCCACAGACAGTCATTACCCATAACGTAAAAGTTAAAGACCTTACACGCTTAAGGAGACCTGTAACATTTGATTTCCAGTTCAGATTTTTACCATTATAAAGAACTGAGAATTTAGAACATTCTCTTTTATTTATTTATCCTCATTCATTATTTGTAATGGTAAGGTCAGACTCTGTATGGACAGAATTGTGTGCAGTGTATTTTATCCAAGTTCATTAAAAATTCATTTGCAGAGGAAAAATTATTAATTGTCAATAAAATTTATTTAGATTTCCAACTGTTTAAGTTTCCTAATTAGATTTGATTACAGTAATAAACAACAGATAAACCGCCAAAGGTCACACACAATGTACTTTATTACTAGTTTCCCTTTTCAGTCAAAAGACTCTTCAGATATTCGTTGCCCTGTTGGCAACATGTCGAAGATCTATGTTGACGATGAGGCCAAGCACAGTGTCGAAGATTTAGCGCGTAACCTTCAGGGCACTTAATATTTGAAATTGGTCTCATTTGCAGAGCGAAGTTGGTAACGAGCAAATAATACGCCTCCAGTGTCGGTATATCTGCACAGTAATTCCGAACGATTGCTCTGTGTTCTGCAGGCGATGCCTGTATTTGTTATGCTTATTTATCGTACTTGCATTGTCAGCAAAGGGAACTTTTTCTGATCTTGGATATACGAGATGAGTCAAAAAGGACTTTACAACTTTGGAACGATGCAGAAATTTATTGAGAACTTACAGAATCGGTAGATGTGTCATTTTGTTGCAAACAACCTCAGATTTCACATTAAAGCGTCATGTGTCATTTTGGTTCTATGTGACTACCATTTTTGATGCAGCAAACATCCCACCGGTAATCAACTTCTTCCCACACTCGTTGCTCCAGATCGGGCGTAATTTGTGCAACAGCAACGTAGATTTGAATTTTCAGGTCGTCAAATAGTCTTTTGTGGAATGTCAGTCTCGTTAGACGTACGTCGCATTGATTTTCATGGACTGTGGGCAAAGCCCCCCCTAACCTGTTCGATATAATCATGAACACGCGGGCGACCTGGTGATATATCATGTCGTAGTGACCAATCCGTCTCAACAAAGTTCTTGTGCCGAGAGTAAATTGTAGACCTGCTTCGAGGTTCTTTAGCGTAATCGGATTGGATTTGACGGCGAACGGCTTTTACAGAGTTCGTTTCAGGAAATTCAACCACACAACGAGCACGCTCAGCACCAATGAAAGTAGCCAAATTAAATGTGCACTACGCTGGCGCTCCTGGTGGCGGAATGGGGTACTGATGCACTACATGAATTTTTTTGCTACTAAATGACACATCTACCCATTCTGTAAGTTACCTCAATAAATTTCTATATCATTCCGAAGTTTTAAAGTCCTTTTTTACTCACCCTGTATAGCTGAAGATCATTTGTGTATAACAAAAACAAGATCAGACTCAGTATGGATCACTGTGATGCATATGTAGTGACTGAAGCCTTCTGAAGATTCTGTTTCATTGTGTGCACATCTTGGGTTTCTCAGTGCAACACTCTGCATCCTTTCAGTTCTGTGGGAAGACCCTTCTGAAATCCAAATTGAGACTTACCGAAAATCTTATCTTACGAGAAGGGTGTTACGGTTCTTATGTACACAATCTTCCCCAGTATCTTCGAGAAGAAGGTAAGTAGTGACACTGGTTGCCAGTTATTAATATACGTCCTAAGTTCGAAGTTGGAGAGGAGCGAGAAGAAATTGACAATTTGCTGAAAGATGCTTGAATGGTGGGTATTTAGATAAAGACAGTAAGATAGAGTGTACAGTGCCCTAAATTTTAAGAATACGATAGAAGTTTTAGAGAACCTGATCTTGGTCTAGACAACAATGAGTCTTGTTAATACTCTGTAAGTGCAAAATATGCTTGAGGGAAAATCAGTACATATAAGTTTCAGGCTGGAATGCGACTTCTCTTAGAATCTTAGTAAATAGAAGTTAGTACTTGTGATCGTGGACCATCCCTAAAACTTTTAGTTGCTTAGATAAGTAGAAAGAATTATAGATTTGAAGATACAAATCCTATTGTTACTAACTGATGTGATGTAACATGTAAATATAGCTTGGGTTTTGAACTGATTACCTTTAGAAGCACTTGGTTGCACCAACAGTCTCTAGATAAACTGTGTATAAAGGTGGTACAGGGGAATCTTGTGATTCTAGAGGATTAAATATAACTTTAGAACTATGAACACGGGTTGCTGGTACTGATTTAGATACATCAGTTGTGAACGAGAGATATGAGACCGGTGACAAGATGGAGACTTGGGGAGCACTACAGTACGACGTAAGATGCGCCAATATAAAACTGTGAAATCAGAAACACTCATGTTAAGCTCACCACCACGTGGTATTAAAGGGACAGCTATCTAATTGTTAAAGTTTTCTTACTTCGCACACAATAGCACATTTGCTTTGCGACATGTAACAGTTGTGTTTCAAGTGTATGTGTTGAGTGTAGGTGACAGGGATAACTGCATGAAGAGTTTTAGTTTTGTGTTTTTGGAGTTGATGACGAAGAGAGAGAAGGAAGACAGTGAAACCCAATGCAGCAGGTAGGCCACTAGTCTCGATTAACACTAAGCTGGCCTCAGAGCTTAACGTCCTCACTCCGTAGACGGAAGGCTATCAACAATGTCCCATGCTCTCACTCCATGAGACACTGGAGATATTTGAAATTTAACTCGGTGCATTGTCGCGAACTCTGATGATCAGGCACTATAAGTCACCACCTTTCCTCCATTTGTGGCCAAACACTGGCGAGGAAAATTTCTTCTGCTAGCGCAGTTCGAACTGACTACATTCGACTTGAGTATACATTATCGGTCTTGGGTACGGAGACAAGGAAACAAGTTTATCGTCCTACTGAAGACGAGGCTAGTAGAGACGGAGTGCAATAAGGACGTAGCCAAGATTTTGTCAAAGGGGTAGGTGGTCCGATTTCTTAAAGAGAACCTTAAAAGGCCTCGTTTTTCATTTTATTTCGAAAACACATGTATTTAATTTTTAATTTTATGTACAAATGTACTTTCAGGAGGCCTAGATACAAACAGTTTTTGGTCTATAAAATTAAACAGAAAAAAGCTTTTCTTATAAACGTATAACAAACTTTTTTCAAATATATAAAAAGAAATATCCAAATGCACAAGTAAGTATTTCTTTAGTTGACATTATGGTAACTTCCGTCTATTGCCAAGGAAATTAAAATTCCAATACAGTGTACTACCTCTTTGCTAACAAAACAGCTTAGTCTTCTAATAAGAGGTTCATTGTCGCAGAGCCGAAGAGTCTTAACGTTGGCTTGAATAACTTACAAAGTTAGACGGGTTCAATTATCTTCTGGCAGTGGCTACCTTTCCATACATTCTTGTATTTAAATTTACGACTTGTCTCAAGCCAAGTCAGAATCCCATTAGTACTTCAAAGCATCCCAGGTTCCTCAATTCAGTCTCAAATTTTTTTTAAAGTGTCTTTCATCTCATTAAAATTCTTCACCTTCCTTAAGTGATCAAAAACTTGATTTTAAAATTGCTATTTCAACAGTCAGCTTGAAACTATAGCAACAAAATTTATTCATAAAAGAAAACGGAACACACAAATACTATGTGCTACAGTTCTGGAATATTAACACTAATTTATGCGTTGATTTCAAGTTGACTTGTGGTGTATGCGACATCGTAAATGGGTTTGTATTTCTCCATGATAATATAGTTATACAGTCTTTGGTGTCAATGAGCTCCTCTACGGTGTACAACATATGCTGACGTTTATATGGGGCTTATTTAGAAATACGTAAGAATTGTGACGGTTGGACCCACTGTTCCATTGACATTGTGAATAAGATACTTCACAGTAGAACATCGTTCTTGTAGTAAAACTTGAGACATCTTTATGCACAGATACTTAGTACAAAATGAAGCTCGCTAGGCGTCTTTCAATGTAAATATGGATTTTAGTGCCGGGAGTCCCCAAAGAGTGTTTGGCTTGCTTTCAATGCAGCTCTTTTCATATAAGCAGAGACACTGCACCTTCAGTGGAATTGCAGTCTGTCAGGTAAGAAAGATATCCGGAAGGTGTTGCCTGTGGCCTATAGTAAGGGACCAAACTGAAAACGGGAAACCATATAAAACTATTTTCAAAGTGGCCGGCAGATGGATTCAAACCACCTGGTCTGCCCAATCCACGGATTGCTAGCGTAGTGCCTCACGGCGCAGAGCTACCGCATTCAGCAGAGAATTTGGGAAACTGGTTGTTGTGCAGTGTTTTAAAATAAGATAAAATATACCACAACAAAGATGGGCTTCTGATACAGCATGTTTTTCATTGTGCCTGTTTAGTGATTGGATAGTGCATGGATGCACGCATATTTTAAGATTTAATTGTGGATGAAAATCCTGCCTTTACAAAAGTGTAAATATATTTTGGACGAAAGTAAGGGGGCACGGAAAGAGGGATGCAGGGCGCAATCGGCTCAGATAAACTCAAGCAGCCCACTGAAAACATCTTTCAGAAGCGAACTATAGAATGTGCTGTCATCACACAGCCCTTCCACTCTCCACAAACCCCTCGCCAACGTTCTGCATCGGAACTAGTTCTTGATTGACTACTGCCCGGATGAATAGACTGGGCGGTGGTTTGCCATTTGGACTGTTAATGACAGAATTTTGAGCAAATTTTTTAAAGAAGTGCAACCACCGGCATTAGGGCGATATTTTTGTTGATCAACGCAATTTTTGGGCTACACAAGCAAATCTAAGTGTATTTTTATGCACTGACTTTAACTGAATGTTATTTGTATTGACATTTGCCGCTCCGCTGCCTTGTGAAATTCTGAAATGTTGTAGCACCAATGCTAATATTAAACTGCTATAGATAGGTAATTAGGCTACTGTAGTAATGTGTACATGTTTTTAACGTACTATATCTCTAATGGATGAATCAAAGTTGGTCTCTTTCTTGTTACAAACTTATCCGTAATTGGAAACTGACACAACAGCACACAACTCAAAAAGAGTAAACCGCAGCACTTAACATTACATTCAACTACAGGTGAGAACTGAACTGCTTTACAAAACAACAAATGAGCTCAAGTAAGGCTAACAATATGCAGTAGTTGGTCTTGGCTAAAGTATGGATGGGCAATAGCCGATAGTGCTATCGATATCACGATAGTTGAAATCTATCGATGGCCTTGTGGACAATAGATAGTGCGTATCCATTTTTCGTCGTATGACTGAAACTTAAAACATCTGTCAGTTGCTTAAAGCTAGGTTCACAGACGCAGCCAATGTGGTGCCACAGCTTGTAGCTTTCTGTAGTGGTGTCGTCAGCTACAGTTCATACAGGACGCCACAAATTCTACGTAGTTGCACAGCTTTCAATATGGCGTCAGTTGAAATCACATGGGTGGGTATTGCAGATTATACCATTAGAATTATGGCAAGAATTAAATGCAAGGGAGATGAAACCGGAATGTTGGATCCGAAAATCGATTTCTCACACGGATAAATCAGTGGCCACAAACACATTTATAAAAGGAATAACACCCGGAGACGAAAATGCTGTCTGCCATGGCAAACTAACCAACAGCTGACATGTAAATATCATCTACAGACACGTGACTCTTCTAAGATTTTAGAATCTTAATTGTACTCGTTGATACAGCCTTTTCGAAAAACTAATTTTGAGTTTAACAGCTGCCACATCACACTGGGAGCCACTTCCTGCATATAGACCATAATTTATACAATTCTTGGTCTCTCAAATCACGAAGTTCACACGACTCGCTTTTATGGCTACATACATTAAGTATATTTACTTAATTTACTTATTCATTCAAAAATCTTTTACGATGGTAGGATACCTCATTGGTTTACACACACACACACACACACACACACACTGTTGAAAAAAAAAGCTTGCTGTACTTGTAGTTTCAGAAGCTGCGAAAATGTGCCTGCCGGCCACAGATTTCACTTTTTTTTAGTAACAAAACGAAAACATACTGAAATCGAATGGAGTACATCAGCAATTACCCATCGATAACTGCGACAGGTTGCTCGTGATTCGAAATACTGCCACCAGAGAGCTGTGGTGGAAGGAAAGTGGCACCACAAAGTACAACCAAGTTCAACTTTTTGTGGAATGACAGAAGTTTTGTCTCTTAAGTTGCGTCTCTAATAACTGGAAGTTTACACAGAAACTGCACTGCAACTGCAGTATTCCACTAACTGCGGCCATACTGCGTGTGTGTACTCGGCTTTACACGGTAACTAAATGGTGTGTAATTTCTCTTAGGTAACAGGGAGGGTCCGGACCCCCCCCCCCCCCCCCCCGGATCTCCCCTTTGGCTACGTCCTCAAGTACAAGCTCTGTTTGGGAAAGGATACAGATCAAATTCAGCTGTGTCCTTTGCAAAGCAATTAGCCCGAATGTTCGGTGTAAGAGATTAAAGGAACCACGAAAAAACTAAATATGGTCGGGGGTTTGAACCGTTGTTCTCCTGAATGTGAATCCATTGTCTTACTAATGCTCCACCTCTCTCGATGGCTAGTCCCACCGTAACTGTGTGAAACAAGAGCGCCATGAGTCTTCACAAACAGTGTTTAAGGAATATAAGTATCAATTGTTGCAGTGACTTGTTTCAAAAAGTTTTCCAGCTTTACACATCTGTTGGTAGAGTGTTCCCTCTGTCTCGTATACGAGTTCATTATTTTAACAGTTGCGCTGGCTCATTTGGTTAGAGGCATATTGCTTAGACTGATGACTATAGATGTTAAGTCCCATAGTGCTCAACCATATTGCTTAGTCGGGAACCAGTGGATGCGTTGGCCAATGGCGACTTTTTAGGACTTTGCTTTTTGTCTGCCGCTGCTGAAGGAGAAACCTCGCATAGATGATAAAGTGAAAGTGGAAAAAAGAGCCAACGAAGATTTGTAACCTGTTTTAATTTTATAGACAACGGGGCTGTGTCCAAGTGCAGCGCTGTGTATCTTATATTGTTTGCTATGATTGTTGTGTTGGACTCTGTCTGTTATGTGATGTCTACATACAGCAAGCTATGTGCAACTACTGGCACAGATTATACAGGGGTACAATACAATAAACATAGGTTTGACGAGACAGATTTATGTGACAGAATTTGCCCTACTGAGTATAGTAGTTCCCTTCTAGTTGGTGTTTTGTTACGCAAAACAGTCTACAGGCCGAATGGGTCTGTATTTGCTTAATACTTAGATACAGTTCCGAAATTTTTTTTAAATTTCAATTCAATAGTTGCATTAACATCTTCCAGACTTGAGTAGCTGTATTGCAACTAAGAGATTGCAGGAGAGAATGATGCAGAAAATTATTGGAATCAACCTGGTTACTGCTTGAGAATATTACAACAGAACAGTCCTTTCATCAGAATATGTGACAGACTGAAGAACCAGTGCCCTGGATATGAATTATTTCAGTGTAGAAGTGTATTACAACATTAATGCTTGAATAATGGTTATCTTAATAACGGTATGGAGTGAGTTGACGAAGTGGCAAGATACGTTCGGAAAGACAGAGGTTCAATTTCCAATGAGGCCATCGCGATTTATGTTTTCCGTGCTTTCCCTAAATTATTTAAGGCAAATGCTAGGATGGTTCCTTTGAAACGGGCACCGTTGGTTTCCTTCCCCATCCCTCTCCAGTTCAAGCTTATGCTCCGTCTATAATGACCTGCAAATCAACAGGACGTTAAATTGTAATTTCCCTTCCGTAATAGTAATGCGCTTTGCTCAAGTGTATTGTACAAATGAAACAATGCGTATAAAGTAAAATACAATTATTTTTTAATAATGCGGCAATAGTTTCTTAAATTAATTTTTGTAGTTATAATGACATATTGTCATTCCAAATAAACATGTAAGCAGTCATGAGCAGAAGATTTTGATGACTGACTGTCGTATTTTACTCATATTAAGTTATATGGGCTTCAAAATTGGAGATAAATACACTGGCGGAAATGGAAAATGATACACCATGAAGCACAGGTTCAATATTTACACTACTGTGAGGAGATATTCATTATTAAAGAATTACACTTTTATTTCATTCGGAACTAATGTCCATCATCAACATCAGAACGAGATGTGATTTTCACGGGCACGAATACACTCTTATATTCGTTTTAACATGGAAACAAACAGCTTCCGAATGTCATTTTGAGGATTTAATTGTCATGCCTGAAACACATGTGTCAGCTCATGAAGATTACTGCTGGAAGCTGGCGTGGAAGTAAACGTTTCCTCATTGCATCCCAAAAATGCTTCATGGGCGACAAAGAGGGGGCTTGGGCGTGCTAGTCAAAGAACGCTACTGGAGTATGTTTGCTAGTGTTCGGTCAGAGCTAGAGATTAATACTATGAACAAGTAACCAGGTAATTAAAGTTACTGCATACGGTTTTTTCCCCTGGCGTCAGCTGACTGATGTGCGCCTGTGGAGTCAGCCAAGTAATGCGCTTTCTGGAGCTCGATGTCTCCTTAGCTTGGAATTTACGGAGGGATTTCCGCGTCTTGATAATATATTGCGATGTAGATATATTTACCAGCTGTCGGGCATGTTTCTTGACATTTCTGAGCAGAGGGATTTACATTTTGGCTATTGCCGTATGAAGTTTGGCCTGCTAACTGGCGTATCTGGAACAGCCGAGCGACAGGTGATTTAAAAACGACAGTTCTGAGGGCTGAAGGATTATTTTAATGATATTGAGAAAGATCAAACAGCTCATACCAGAGACATACTTGGAGGAACTGTTTTCAAATTCCTGATGGTCCTTTGAGATTTATATTTTCTGTAGTGTCTCTTCAAGAAGCCGGTTTACAAATTAAATGTTAACAAAACAGAGTATTTTGGGCTCACACGTATTCCCAATGACACCCACTTGAAAGTCCAAACTGAAACATTTGAACAAGCAAACAGATTTCAATGTATTGGTTTCTACACCGTCTAATGTAATTAAAATCAGAATTCGAAACGAAAAAAGTATTATACCTGTCAATTGTCAAGAGTAGAAAAATCTCCAGAAACACAAAACACGTGTATATAAGTCATTTTATAATACCGATATTTACAAAGCAAAATATTTAAAATACACTGATCTGTAAAACTTGAGGACGAGATAAACTACTCTACAAGGCACGTAAATACACACTCTGCAACGGCACGGCGACTGCAAAGAGCGGTCTCTTCGCCCGACGATTCCCCGCACATTTACGGCACGGTTTGCGATGGTGCCTAGAGCATAGGGAGTGGACCGACGACGAGTGGGGTCGCGTGCTCTTGGAGGATGAGAAACATTGTCGTACATGATTGTGTTGGTGGTTCAGGTGTTATGGGGTTATGGAGGCGTAATGTCGCATGGGCATACTAACCTCCAAATCTTTAAACATGATACACTCACCGGCCAATATTATCGTGGCACTGTACTCCTTCCCCAAGTTCGTCTTATCAGTTTTTTTTTTTTTTTTGATGAAAATGCAAGACCGCAACGAACAGCGCAGGTGGAGGAGCTCTTACAATGAGAGGATATTCGGAGAATGGGTTGGCCTGCCAATTTCCCTGACTTAAATCCCATCTAGCACGTGTCGGATGCAATGGACTGACGTATCACAGCACGTCCATACGCCCTAACCGACCACGCAGCAGTTGTCGGCCACGTTGGTGGAGGAATGGAACGAACGACCACAAGAACTCTTTATCAATCCTGTGGCAGCATGGCATCACGTTGCTATCCGTGGTGATCACACACCCTATTAAGAACCATGTCCTACCTTTTGTAATGTCAATGGGACCATCTTAAATCGCGGTGATATCAGCGTAATTATTATCATGGAATAAAAGTATCATTTCTTTTCGTCTCGTTGTGAATTCCTTTCAGTCACTTTCTGTCCTATAATGTAGCAGTTCTTTCTATATATGGTCTAAGTTTCATCAAGCTATGTTTTTAACTTTTGCATCCTCATGTATTTGGAGCAGTGAAGGACCCTGCCTGTGAAAAACGGCAGATTTCAGAAAAGATCGAAATACGTAACCTATTTCAAGAAACTGACATCATAGCAAATATGAAAACTAAAACCATTAAGTTGCCTGGTCGTGTAATGAGATCACATGAACATAGATTTATGAAGATTGTGGCAGAAGAAGTTAAATCAGCAACAAAGAGCTTACGCAGCTTGTAAATGCTTTATAATAATAAGACTATAATAATGATAACTGTCTCTAGATCCCCTTAGATAAATGTCCGCCCCCTAGTAGCTGAATGGTCAGTGTGACGGATTGTCAGTCCTCTGGACCCGGGTTCAATTCCCGGCTGGGTCGGGGAATTTTCTCCGCCCAGGCACTGGACTTTGTGCTATCATCATCTTATCATCCTCATCGACTGCAGGTTGCCGAAGTGGCGTCAAATTGAAAGACCGGCACCCGGCGAACGGTCTGCCCGACGGGGGGCCCCAGCCATACGATTAAATAAATAACTAGATTTAGATAAACGTCTCGATGCTCCCTTCAGCGTAGTCGTGGTCGATTTCCTTTGGTAACCTTGTCCAATTTCTGCTCGGTTGCATCTTCTTTAATGATCTCGCCGTGACTTGAATTTGAATTGTAACCTTCTTTCGTTTTCTTCTTTTTTTTTTAGCTACCACCCACAAAGACCTGCTCTTCCCCTCTTTTGTTCTTTTCTTTCTGGGAGAGGTGAGTGGTTTCTGTCCCTTGATGAGGCAGCAGAATGCTAATAGGCGCAGCCGCAAAATAGCACGGCCTATTGTCTTCTCTGGTGTTTCTGTGTGCCGTTACTTGAAGTTTAACGACCGGAGGCAATTACTTTGGTTACAGAACGTTTGAAACAAAGCTTTCCTAAGAGGATCCCTGAATGTTTATTTGCTATTCCTTTGTCTGAAGTTTCAGCGTATTTTTTTTTTCTGCAGTGTCGTCACATAACTACTCTCCCCTCACCTTCCAGTGTGAATACGGTGCCTAGCTTTCAACCATCAGTACAAGTCAGATGATGAATTAGTAAAGCTAATTATTTAGATAGCTTATATACACTACTGGTCAATAAAATTGCTACACCAAGAAGAAATACAGATGATAAACGGGTATTCATTGGACAAATATATTACACTAGAACTGACATGTGATTACATTTTCACGCAATTTGGGTACATAGATCCTGAGAAATCAGTACCCAGAACAACCAACTCTGGCCGTAATAACGGCCTTGAGACGCCTGGGCATTGAGTCAAACAGAGCTTGGATGGCGTGCACGATACCACATTTCATCAAGAGTAGTGACTGTCGTACTGTGACGAGCCAATTGCTCGGCCACCATTGACCAGACGTTTTCAATTGGTGAGAGATCTGGAGAATGTGCTGAGCAGGGCAGCAATCGAACATTTTCTGTATCCAGAAAGGCCAGTACAGGACATGCAACATGCGGTCGTGCATTATCCTGCTGAAATGTAGGTTTCGCAGGGATCGAATGAATGGTAGAGCCACGGGTCGTAACACATCTTAAATGTAACGTCCACTGTTCAAAGTGCCGTCAATGCGAACAAGAGATGACCGAGACGTGTAACCAATAGCACCCCATACCATCATACCGGGTGATACGCCAGTATGGCGATGACGAATACACGCTTCCAATGTGTGTTCACCGCGCCAAACATGGATGCGACCATCATGATGTTGTAAACAGAACCTAGATTCATCCGAAAAAATGACGGTTTGCCATTCGTGCACCCAGGTTCGTCGTAGAGTACACCATGCAGGCGCTCCTGTCTGTGATGTAGCGTCAAGGGTAACTGCAGCCATGGTCTCCGAGCTGATAGTCCATGCTGCTGCAAACGTCGTCGAACTGTTCGTGAAGATGGTTGTTGTCTTGCAAACGTCCTCATCTGTTGACTCAGAGATCGAAACGTGGCTGCACGATCCGTTACAGCCATGCGGATAAGATACCTGTCATCTCGACTGATACGAGGCCGTTGGGATTCAGCACGACGCTCCGTATTACTCTCCTGAACCCACCGATTCCATATTCTGCTAACAGTCATTGGATCTCGACCAACGCGAGCAGCAATGTCGCGATACGATAAACCGCAATCGCGGTAGGCAGCAATCCGACCCTTATCAAAGTCGGAAACGTGATGGTACGAGGCATCACAACAACGTTTCACCAGGCAACACCGGTCGACTGCTGTTTGTGTATAAGAAATCGGTTGGAAACTTTCCTCATGTCAGCACGTTGTAGGTGTCGCCACCGGCACCAATCTCGTGTGAATGCTCTGAAAAGCTAATCATTTGCATATCACAGAATCTTCTTCCTGTCGGTTAAATTTCGCGTCTGTAGCACGTCATCTTCGTGGTGTAGAAATTTTAATGGCCAGTAGTGTATTATGAAATATGCTATCGTATGATGTAGTATATTTTAGCTATCGGCACCACCTCTTTCTCGTTGAATATATGTTCCGGCAATGATACTAATAATTGATTCGCTAGTGATTGCGGTTTTATGAGGTTGATAAAAAGGCATGAGTTGTCTGAAGAGCATTGCTACATGCCATTTTTCAATTCGGGAGATGCAAAATTTAAATGACAAAATATAGACAACTAGTGTCTTTCGTAGTTTGTAAAAAGTATTTGATATTGCGTTTCTCAGTACTTTCCCAGAGAAGCTAAAATATTACGGTATCGGAGATCTTGTTGGTAACGGGTTTTCATACTATCTAACTAAAAGAATGCCGTGTGTCACATTAAGAAACTCATTAACTACTCGGCAAGGCACACAAACCAACGCTCCACAGTGGCACTCCGTCTCCATGTGCTTGTCTTGATAGCATCTTCAGGGGATGGTGTACTTACTACAATTGTACAACAGGGATCGATAATTGGTCTGCTCTTGTTCTTGATACACATAAAAGATCTACAATCATAAGTCCTAGAATCTGAAATAGTTCTCTTTGTTGCCTATGCAGGTGTTACAATCTGCCCTAATGGAGGACTTTCAGCTCTTGAAGGTGTAAATAATGTTTCTATTAGATTTTTCACATTACTCGTTGTCTATGAACGGACTGCAATTGATCTTGGATAAAAATCACTAGACGCAGTTCTGTGCTGCACAAGGCCTGACGAGACAGTTATAAATAATATACGAGGGAAAATCAATAAATGAAAGAATAATAAAAATGTTTGCGCCTTTGTATTAATAAGAGCCTGAAACGGAAGTCTTATGTTACAGGAAATGTCCACGCACTGCATTTTTTTTAAGTTAACGATCACAACAAACTTTATGGATAAAAATATCAAAAACCTGACTCCAGTCATTAAGATATTCTGGCATCATATTCTGGGACAGCTCTTCATTGAGGAAAAATGTGTTTGTTGAACGGAAGGGCGTATATGGTAACATGTGGTGTCTATTCTAGAATCTCTCGTAGAAGACTTTTTAAACAGCTGAACATGTTGATAACAGCCTGCCTGATGAAGTTTGTTGCCCACAATGAACCACGATTCGAAAATATCAGTAACGGTCTTATAGATTAGTTTCTATCCAGTACTTAGCCTCAAGGGGTCACAGAATGGAGTGACATATTCTTTGACCACTTATCCAGTAATGTGAAAAATCTGATACATAATAAAATCAACTTCAAATAAAAACTGAAATCATATCACTGAGGAACTGTAGCCTAACTGGAAAGTAATATAGCTGGATATCTCAATTATGATTCGTGGAACATGCAAGTACGTAACAAACCTAACTTCACATGCTCCGATCATCTTCCTTTTCGTTCCCAGAAACAAAATTCAGCGCAACAGACATCATTATATCCGAAATACATTGAAACTCCATATTTTCATGGGGCTTTGATTGAGGCAGAAAAGGAAAGGCACAATGAGCAGGAAAATTCTGAACTCTACATACATGTGGTGACTGTTCTTTCGGGACATGTCCGAAAGAACTATCACCACATACATTCTTCATTAAGGCGTGGACGGGCAATGGTTTCCCAGTGAGGATGCTCACCAGGCTTGAACTCTTACGGTAATGGGGGAATGCCGCGAGTATTGAGGTTAATGAGCAAGGGGCACACATTAGTAGTTGTGGATAAGTTGAGAATCTGGGACTGACCGGAGGCGTGCTAGGGTAGTCCGTACAGTTGCTATGACCACTGTGTCCAGAAGGCTTAGTGGGTAGTTAGCTTACGGCTGTGCAGCGGTGCAGACGTGCTCAGCGCTTCGAGCTGCACTCCTCTAGCGAGTGTTTGTTTACTTGCGCGCGGCGTTGGTAGTAGTGTTACGCAGATCGTCTCGAAGCGCGACGCCTCATTCGTACGGAAAGACGACGATCAAGCTTACGTTCAACTTACACTCGACCTAAAGCTCATTAAATCGAATTTTTTTTTGCGTGACGTGATGAACTTAGAACCACAAAGTAATTCATCTGTCCACTGTCTCGAGCACGGCTTACCTCAAGCTCATAGACGAAGTGGCATGTGATAAGCTGTTACCCAGATCCGCCGATTGATTCCGCTTTTGCCATTCTGACGGGAACGTGAGAATGGTGGCGGTTGATCACGCTGGTCTGGGAGTTCGAACGGTGCGCGTCATCGTGCTCCTCTTTCAAGTTGGTTGGTTGGTTTGCGGGATTGAAGGGACCAGACTGCTAGGGCCATAGGTCCCCCTCTTTCAAGTCCCTGTCGCTCTGGTAATAGGCACTTTACGACCGTATGACACAGTTCTTAGCCTTGTGGAGGATGTCTCGTACAGGCACCTTCTAAAGAACAGACGCTGTCGCCGCATATGACGTCCCTCCCGCTCGCATAAATGCAGCTGTTGAGGAATGATGTGGGTGTCGACCAAGACCAGCCATCATCTCAAATGACTGTAAGTTCTAGTTGCGATCCTATACTTTAGCAGTCACATTTGATCCAGTAGCATATCCGTCCTGTCACCCCCGAAACACATCCCACTTCCGCATCGAGAGAAAGGATAGACTGTACCGTCACTTATTGCACTTTGTCCCCTGCCAAGCACTGCGAGCAATGGTACGGGACTTCGCATGGCAAGACATGGCTCCTACGACAATCACAGGTACATGTACCTTACTAACCTCCTGGCCAGCCACTTAACTAGGGTGTATGTGGCATGAGGGCACTGTGCGGTGACAGTTGGCGCTGAGATATGCCGAACGCCTTTTACTAACCACAAAACTTATATTTGTGCCACTGCCTTGCCTCGGCAATAGCCAAGACTTAGTAGGGGACCGTGGAAACTGAATGTTTCTCCCACTCTGTAATGAAGCCTGTCGCAGTGACACTGAGGATACTTTGAGCCGATGCCAACGGCGGCACATTGGTGTGGTGGATTTGTTGCGTCAAACCTATCTTGCGCAGGGAATTTATTGGCTATGGCAAAGATAAGTCCGGCTGGCAACGGGCGACTTCAGAATTTTATTACACGTCATTAAAGGAACTGGCAGTGCAGCCGCCATCACCATACCGTCAACGGGCAGTCCAAAGCACCAAAGCCTGCTTGCTCCAACACACTGTGGTGCAAGTGGAAGACGTCAGAGTCAGCGCGAGAATACAAGACGGTCTTCATAACGAATGAGCATTGCTGTATCACATAGCACGAGAAGACGTCGTCACATACGCATGTTCATAACGGCAGTGGGAATAGCGGAGGGGAGGCAAGCTGTGACACAAACAGGTGTTGCCCGAGCGTTCAACGAATGATATCGCAACTTCTATGCTAAAGCCTAAAGAAGCCATGTGGGAATGGCAGACGTGCTTCACGACATGCAAGCACCGACGCTGTGCTGGACGACGACGCTCTTCTGAAACTCATTATTCACCGCTCTTTCTCTGGTCTTGTGCGCGCAAGATGGATCCAAATGTAAAAAGAACTTAAGACGCCCACCATCTGAGTTCCCACCAAATTCACAGAGGGCATCTTGATCTCCGTGCCTAAACCTGGGGGCGGGCAGCACCCGCATATCTATCGATTCTTGACTTTGTTAAACGCCAACTATAAGCTTTTGACACGCATACTCCATGCCCGTCTGTACTCCACAGTGAAGAATGCAATACATACCGATCAAACGTGCCTTGGTAGAAAGAGCAATGTTCACATGGTGTTGAGATCGTATAGGGATGTGATCCCACTAACGTCAGCCTGCAACCTCAGGGGTGCTCTTGTTGTGGCGGGTTTCGACCACGCATTCCAGTACGCCGAACATAGCCTTCAGCAAGCGGTCATGGAACGCATGGGCCTCCCCCGTGTGTTTGTACATGTAGTCTTGCACTTGATTCACAGAGCACACTCAAGGGCAGCTGCGAATAGTTATCGATCAGAACTCATTTCTAGCGTTTCATGAGACAAGGGTGCCTCTTGTTCGCCCTTCTATTTGCAGTAGACCTCAACGCAGCCCTGCATGGTCTTCGCCGACGCTTGGAAGGGGTTTGATTGCGGACCGTGACGTTCAAATGTTGCGCACATGCCAACGATGTTGTATTCCTGGCCGTGTCAAGGGATGACATACAGACGGCGCTACGATAGCTTCAACAGTACGGTACAGTGACGGACAATATCTTCTATCTCTGTAAGACGAAGTATATGGGTTTGGACAGAGGGCTAGCCCCGGGAACGACAGTGCCCATCACGAAAGCACCCGCCTTCAAATATTAAGGGGCCATAAGACAACCTGGACAATCTCCATGCTCAGCTGTTTTATGGTTTTCTTTACCTAGTTAGTGCGGTATTTACTTTGTAAGTAAAACAAATAAACAACTACGAAACAAAAAAGAAGAACCCTTGTATCTCCCCCTTCGATACCTGTTGCAGACCCGTGAGCAGGGCAACACAGTGGCATCTGCCTAGCAAGCAGAAGACGCAGGTTCGAATCCCTGTCCGGTATAAATGTTCAACTCTTCTCATTGATTTAAATCAATTCCCACTCGTAGCCATTATCTGTAATTACTTTGAGTCTTAATTATGAACTCAACACACTTGTACTTGTTATGTAAATTGAACGTGGAGGGGGAAGAAAGGAAAGGAACTAGTGATATCAGCTGCACCGGGACTTTATAAGGAATACCACCCAGACAATATTTATCGCAAAAGCGCGGACTATCTTGGCAGGCTCCCCAGCCAACTCACATTCCCACCTAGCGCCACCTATCTGCAGCGCCATCCATGTCCACCATGCTCCCTAATTTTGGATTTCCGCTGGAGGTCGAATGTAAATGTGCTTCCGCCCTGAAGGTTGTGGATTCATTGCCCATCGAGGTAAACTGGTTATAAGAATGCGTCGTGTCTGTTCTTTCGGACATGTCCTAAAGGACAGACGGTATAAATTTCTCTCGATGGGAGAAATGTGTTCTTCACCAGAGTGACTATGTTGAGAAATAAAAACCTAGACATGAAGAATGACGATGTATCCAAACACCCAATGTGGCTTTCGACCTTCCTTCTCTGCTGATGACCAACTCCTCCGCCTCACTCATCTCCTCTCCCTCCAGCTTAACTCCCGTCGCTCCGCCATTTTTCTCTCACCTGACCTCAAAAAGGCCTACGACCGTGTCTGGCATCCCAGTCTCCTGTTTAAACTCCAAACCTACGCCCTTCCTATCAACTACATCCGTCTGGTGGCCTCCTTCCTCTCCCACCGCCCCTCCTATGTTACCATCCATAATGCCAATTCCCACACCTTCTACCCCTCTGCAGGTGTGCCCCAGGGCTCTGTCCTCTCCCCTCTCCTCTACCTCCTGTACACGGCGGATATGCCCCAACCCCCCCCCCCTCCAGTACACCTCTTGCAATATGCTGATGACACCGCATTCCTCGCCCTCGCTCCTACCCTCCAAAGGTCCCAACGCCTTCTCCAGAATCACCTTGACCTTTTTGCTGCATGGTGTAACCAGTGGCTCCTGAAACTCAATCCTTCCAAGACCCAGGCAATCATCATAGGTCGTACCACTCGCTCCTTCCGGCTCCTGGATTTCTCCCTTACTGTCTGTGCACGTCCTGTCCGCCTCACCCCCACCCTCACCTACCTTGGCCTCACCATTGACCGTCAGCTCACCTGGATCCCTCATCTCCGCTCCATCCAATCCAAAGCCCACAACCGCCTCCGACTCCTCAAACTCCTCTCTGGCCAGACGTGGGGGTTGCTCCCCTCTACCATCCTCCACACCTACAAATCCTTAATCCGTCCCATCCTCTGTTATGCCAGTCCTGCCTGGATATCTGCCCCCCGCCCCCCCCCAAATTCTATAAGTCCCTCCAGATCCTTGAGCATCATGCACTCCGCATCGCCTTCCGTATATGCCTCCCGTCCCCCACACGGATCCTCTATGATCTCATTCCTTTCCCCCATCTGCTCCTATTCCTCGAACATATCCGCATCCTCTACACCTCCCACCGTCTTGAACCCCCTCACCCCCTGGTTGCTCCTCTCCTCTCCCATCCCCGCCCCCTGCCACGTCTTCACCGTTGTGTCCCCCCTACCCTCCATCTCTACACCCTACATCTCCTTTCCCAAGGTGGCTTCCATCAGCTTCCCCTCCCGGATGATGCCTTCTCTCCCTCCATTTATCCTTCCTATCAACTCTGATCCTCACCCCCCCCTCCTTTCCTCCGTCCTTTCCCTGGGCTCCCTCTTCCTCCCCCCTTCAATCCTGTGTTTTCTCCCCGCCTATCCTCTCCCTATCTCCTTTCTTCCCCCCCCCCCCCCGAGTCCTTTTGTACTCCCCTCCTCTGCCTTCCCCAATCCCTGGCACATCTGCTCAGCACCCCCACCCCTCTTATGGATCCTCCTCTTCCATTGGCTCTTTTCCCCCCCCTCCACCTTCACTCCTCTCCTTCCCCCCCCCCTTTTTCCCGTCATCTGACCAGTTTCCCCCCCACCTGCTCTCGGGTGTGGTTTGTCGTATTTGTGCCAACTTTTAGCGCAGTGTTTAAGTGAGTGTTCCGTGTTGTGTGTGCTTCCACAGTGTTGCGAACAGAAATCGTGCTGTCGCTGGGTGTGCTTTTTATATCTCTTGCGAACAGAACCCAGACTGTCGCCGTGTTTTTTTAATTGTTTGTCTATTATTTTTCTGCTTCCTGTGTATTTTATTAGCTTCATCGACCCTGTGTTTTATGATTTACGCTCCAGAATTTTCTGCCATTTTTACCTTTAAGTCACCGATTTTATCGCCAACTGTTATTATTTTTTATTATCTTCATCTTTTTAAACCAAATTCTGTAGGCTGAAGAGCGGCGTAATAAGCTGCTGCCAGCCCGCCCCCTTTAGGGGGAATCGAAACTCAATAAAGTAAAAAAAATGACGATGTAGAAGTTAATAAAGTCTGCTTTATTTAAACAGCTTTAGGAATTTTCACATAAAAAGGTCGGAGAAATTACATTTCAACACGCACTCGTATGGAAGCAGTATCGGAAACCAGCGGATATCTACCTCTGTCTGGTTCAAAACGTCGCGCAAGACGTTGATAGCACTTACTCCATTATAGTCTCGATTGTGATTCGCCGGTGTTCGTGCATCACCGTCTCACTTTTCTTGCGATTCCCCTTCTTCCACATAGATATGATCTTCCGCTTCGTTCTTCATCATTCTGACTTGTTTGTCCACAGCGGAACCGTCTGCGCCATGTTATCACTTTGTCATATATGGCGAACTGTTGCTGTACACTCCAACCTAGCGTGTGACTGAAATGGCGTAGCAACTGGAAACGTACTTCAAAGATGAAATACCCGGGACAGTGCGGTTCTTATGGACAAAACGTCTAAACCGTACACAGATTCACAGTGAAATTCTAACGGTGTGTGAACTAAATGAAATGTCGCATCCAGTCATACTGAAATGGTTACTTGGCCATAGAAGCTACGTGTCCTGCCATGTTAATGTATAACTTATTTTTTGAACTCCCCTCTTACATAACTATGTTTCCGAGGTGATAAATAAAACTGAATGTCTATCCCACGTATACGCACTACCTGACAAAAAAACGAAGCACTCAGAAGACATGATCGGATGTCAGTGTGTCTTCGTAGAAGTACTCCCAATTGGGAGGTATACAAGGTGACTTTTTCCACCATGTACAAACTCTAGGGATTGATCGATGAGACGATATTGAACAAAAAGGGTCTATATGTCCGGAAATGCATAGTTTCCATGCTAGAGACCATTTTTCAATCATACATCGTTACAGAGATTGCGGACTAATACGCACTGTACCATGCAACCACAATTACAGTATATGTAGAAAATGGTTTCCATGTGCCTCAATGCATGCGCGTACGTATACACATTTACATCGGACAGGCTGCATCCGAACAGTGTCAAAGGCAGCATTAATATATTGCTCCAGTATCTCCACAACTGGAATGGGCTCTGCATATACGATACTTTTGAAATGGTTCCATAATCAGAAATCGCACAGTTTGAGATCCAGTGAACGAGCAAGCCATGCAAATGGATCCCTTTGTTCTATCCACCGTCCAGGGAAGACATAATTGAGATGCGTCAGGACGTCAACGGCGAAGTGCACCATCATGTAGCAGACACATAACCCTTCGAGTCATCAATGGCACTTCTTCCACCAGGGGAGGCAAAGTCACCCATGAGAAACGCCGATAGTTACGGTCTGTTATAAGACGTGGAAGGAAGACTGGTCCCAAAATATGGCCGCCAATTATCCCGGCCCGCACATTCCCGCTGCACCGATGCTGATGATTCGCCGACACCACCACGTGGGGGTTCTGCATACTATCTCACAGCTGACTGTTATGAAAGTGTTACCACTCCGCGTAAGGGTGGCCTCATCTGTGAATAAGATGGATGACACAAATCCCCGAATCGTGGTTGCCTGGTGAAGAAATCAGTAACAAAACTGCTCCCGATGTGAAAAGTTTGTCGTTAGTAAGCCCTGCAAACGCTGTAAGTGATAAGGGTAGTAACAATTGTCATGGAGAATGTTCCACACAGTCGTCGGGCTTACCCTGTACTGGCCGGCCAAGTAATGACAAGGCGGTCGCCTTCCACAGTGTTAATCAAATTTTCCTCCAGGTCTGTTGTCCGAACATTTTAGGTACGTCCTTCATGATTTTCTGCTTGCTGAAACGACTCTGAATCAGACAAACGGCGAAAAACTGTTGCAAATATTGAATGCTCCTGTTGTTGTCGGCGGGAATAGTTCTCCTGATACAATCTTGCTACCGCCGCCCGTTGCTATTTGCCTTTCCATAAGTGAACACCATGTCGGCTAGCTCTCGATTCGAATACGTAGCCATTGTTTACAACACTGTATCACATCCAATACAAAGTGTGTCAGCAAGAGAAGTGAATCAGACATGATACAGCGCGTATTAGACTGTAGTCTCTGTAACAAAGTATGATTGAATAAACGGTCTCTAGTATGAAAATCATGCACTTCAGGACATAAGTTTATCAGACTTTTCTTGTTCCACATTCTCTCATTGATCAATCCCTGGTGTTTGTTCACGGTGGAAAAATCACCCTGTATAAATGATTAGAATTGCAATTCTTTGTGACAGGTAGATTGACCATTAGGGTGTGTTAGTGGCACTCGTGTTTAATGTTGTTAGCAGTGAAACAAAGTTCGTTTCACCACAATCTCCATTGTTGCCAAATTTATTGATGATGGCGGCTGTTCTTGGCTTGCCCCACCACCTGCCCCCTCCCCTCCCCCATGTGAACTACTGGGAAAAAACTCAATTTGTGCTGAGCTGCTGGAGAGGAAGACGCAAGTTACTGTCTTCATTTATTCACTTTATTTATTTTTGTGGGTATTATCCTGCTGGAAGAATTTACTAAATTTCGGCAAGGAAACCGAACTGACAATTATCCTAGAGCCTTGCTGCTTGAAATTCAAATAAACACAACTGCTTAAAATTGGCGGCACGATAGAAAAATGCTCTCCTGAAAAAAAAAGACGGATCTCATGACACGAAATAGGCAATAAATTCAAGCGCTGTATTGTTTATTTAATTAATATATTAATTAGATTGCCAGCAAACGTGTTCAATTGACAATATGTTGGTGTTGAACAGAGAGGAGTTTACTAAGTGTACTAAATTTTGGCAAGGAAACCGAACTGACAATTATCCTACAGCCTTGCTGCTTGAAATTCAAATAAACACAACTGCTTAAAATTGGCGGGACGATAGAAAAATGCTCTCCTGAAAAAAAAAGACGGATCTCATGACACGAAATGGGCAATAAATTCAAGCGCTGTATTGTTTATTTAATTAATATATTAATTAGATTGCCAGCAAACGTGTTCAATTGACAATATGTTGGTGTTGAAAAGAGAGGAGTTTACTAAGTGCATACAGCTTGTTTACAGCAGAGTTTACTTGTAAGCATACAGCTGAGAACTGCGTCCCTAGCCTCCTACAGGAGGGATGGAAGGAGGTGTTAACTGATGGATGTAGAGGGAACATCTTTCACCAAATAATGGTGATGCAGCAGGATGGACTGAGGATGCATTTTGCCTTGCCTCTCATAGAGACTACTACCTGTGCGTGAGCTGTTGGTGTGTGTGTGTGTGTTTATTTTTTTATGGTCTGTCAATCCACAGTGCAGGGGACAATTTCGTCTCCTTAACAATTGATCATAATGCAATACATGCACCGGGAATTTAGAAAAATCATTCTCATAACACAACTACAACAAAAATCGACCACAAAAGATATCGCCCAGAGGGAGTGGCAGCAGCAACACGTGTATTCACTTCGATATTGACTAAGCAGCTTAGAACCAGTCTTACCTCCCCTCCTACGTCCACTCTTCCCTCCCTCACCTCCCCCATAGGTAGGGATACTGATTTTCCAGGCCTGTTCTAACTTGTTGCTAATGCTAGACAAAGAGATCCATCTGATGGCAGTGATACACTGTCACCGGTCTGGAGAAGTAAGTCACAGATGGACAAAAGACTCATGAACAGGACGCTTCCTGCAAGCTGTAACACGTATTTCTCATACAGACATGTATTTCTCTCGTAAGGACAGAACAGTAACAAAATAACTGACTATTTGTCACGGATTGAAAACTGAACGGTCAACAGATATGTGCTTTCAAGCTTTCTGGATATGCCAACACTGTCTGAAAGTCGTCCTCGTCGATGTAAAATCAGTCACATTTGGGGAAAACACTGAAATAATGCATCCCGCGTAAATGAGATACACAAGTATGGTAATATTAGTCATCTCACTGTACACCAATCCGCCTGCTCTGCCCCACCCACCGGTGGAGACAAGTGCCAGCACACGCTAACCTCTGCCACTGTAGGTGGTTTAACCTCCTCAATATCGCGTTTATTCTTCTTCTTCAGGTGAACTATCCAACGGCTGTGAGGTAGAGGTTTCAGATGCTCCACTGTACCAAATAACAGCTTCGTGTGTGTGTGTGTGTGTTCTCATATACCGTGGAAGGATCAGATTCATGCTGTACGGACGGCAGAGGCGTAGGCTGTGGAGGAATTTTACACAGGTAACTTGATACCCTGGATAAAAAAGAAAGTGTGTCTGCCTAAAGTGTTGCCGTTCTTAGCAGCTCATTTATTTAAAAAAAGTGACTGAATAAACAGAAACAATCATTTTCTGCATGAGGTATTACCATCATGTCTTCTCCAGGTGTGATTCTTATGCTTGCTACAATGAATATTGTAATGACATACCTCATCTCACATCATGTAAGGGATGCAGTCTTAAAAACACAGTGCCAATAGTGGATATAATACTAAAAGCAATGAAATCACCAGATAAATAAATGTATGCTCACTCTCCAGGCAGTGAATATTATACTGACAGACCTCACCTCGCACGCTTTTAAAACGAATACTGTGATGGCAGTAGTGCAAACAGCGAACGTAGTACTAAAATCAATGAAATTTCCAGCCAAATAAGTGCAAACTGACAGTGTGGTATGAACTTTTGCTTGATGCAACCAATGTTGAACTGAGAATATTGAATCTTGCGTAGAATATACTACAAAATAGACGCTGAACACCATCCAGCAGCCCTTAAACATACATTCAGCTAGCAAGTTCCACACACTATGGTGAGTAGAAGATCACACCAATAATGTAATGCTGACAGCATTAAACAACAACACAATAACCAATATTGAGCGAACATTCCAGGATAGATAGTAATATTTTCTTGTGAGTGGTAGCAGTGTATAAGGGACTTTCAAAAAGAAACGAGCCGGAGTCTGGAATGCGCTAACCGGTGACAGGAGGGTAATATCGTGGCGTTGTAACCAGATGTGGTTGCGACCAGAGCGTGGAAGTTCACAGCCCGTCGCTAGAGGGCACACGTGCACGTCACGTGACTATACAGAGCTAGCAGCAGTATGCATCAATCGTCCAACGCTGCCAGTCGCATTGCAAACGGTAACATGGAGGTGTCAAACGAAGAGCAACGAGGTGTTCTTCGTTTTCTGACAGTGGAAGGAGGAGGAGAAACGGACATTTATCGACTAATGTCGCAAGTGGACGGCGAGTACTGCATGCCCCTTGCAAGGGTCAAGGCGTGGCAGAAGCGCTTCAGGGAAGGACGGGTGTCGTTAGCCGATGATTCACTGTCAGGAGCACCATACTGCATTACCGATGACATCGTCTAGCTGGTGGATGCACTCATTACCCAGGACCGCCGACTGACAGTGAAAGCCATAGCCGCCATGGTCGGATTGAGCGTCGGAAGTGTTCACATCATCATGAAGGAACGACTGCACATGCGCAAAGTGTGTGCCCAATGGATGCCCAATAGTCTTCAACCACACCAGGAAGCATGTGGAATGGCCCAGTGTCTTGCTCATCTGCAGCGCTATGCTCGGGAACGGAATGCGTTCCTAGCATGAGTCGTGGCTGGAAATGAGTTATGGTGTCATCATTTCGACCCAGAATCAAAACGACAAAGTCTCAAGTAGAAGCATCCAGGGTCACCAATACCAAAAAAAAAAAAAAGGCCAAGGCCATCCACATGAGTGCAGGAATGGTTATGCTGACGTTCTTCTTTGACCAAGATGGCCCCCTTCAGATTCACTCCCTGCAGCACTGGACAACAGTGAACGCGCAGTGTTACTCGCAAATCTTGACCATTCTTCGCCAAGCGATTAAATCAAAGCGACCAGGCAGTCCCACACGTGGGGTCATTCTGCTCCACGGCAATGCAAAGCGTCATACGGACAACAAAGTCACTGCACCCCCGCAGAAATTCAAACAGGAAGTTCTCGGCCATCCTTCATACAGTCTGGACCTCTCTCACTGTGATTACGCCTTTTTTGGTTACCTTAAAAAGGCTCTGAGGGGCAAACGATTCACCTCGGACGACGACGTCCAGCTGTACGTGCAGAACTGGTTAACATCACATCCCCGGGAATTCTATGAGACAGCCATTCACTGCCTTGAGTCACAGTGGGACAAGTGTCTCAACAGCCAGGGTCAATACTTCTAACATACAGGTACTGGTTTCTGTAATTATGCCTCCAGCCTGTTTCCTTTTGTACGCCCCTTATATCTTAAGAGGAGAGAGACATCATTCTCTTATAAGTGAGCAACTATTTAAAAAACACAATAGCCATGACTGTGTTATGCTTTGAGTGCATCCTTCCCTCCCTCCCTCTCCTCCTCTGTAGGTAGGGATACTGGTTTTCCACCACTGTTCTATCCTATCATTGATGGTAAACAAAGAGCCCATCAACTACATGTGCACTTCTTTGGTCGGTGTTGGGTCGACAATGATACATTGTTTCCAGCCTGCAGATGAACCCTGCCGTAGGTGGAGGTTTTGCTTTCCCAGGCCTGTTCCATCCTCTGACTGATGGTACACAAAGAGATCCAGCTGCTGGCGATGCTCTGCTTTGCTCTATGTCGGATTGACAGTGATATCTGTTTCAGGTCTGCAGAAATCAAACGCACTTCTAGGAAATACTGACCCCTGGAACAATATCAAAATACTTGACGATTCATCACGGACAAAGCATTCTACAGCCCTTGGCTACGCCTAGTGGTGGAAAGGGGCATGTCCTAGGGTTGCAATCAGCAGATGGGCGGCCTCTGTGACCATTCAAAATTATAGTCTATGGAATCTTGTAAATAAATTGTCATGTATGTGGGTATTACATATAGTTCAGACACACAAATATCTGTATAGAAAAGTCTCTTTCAAACTGTCTGTTTACTTGTCGGAAAAAAACACAGTTATTTGTGAACTTGAAAAATTCTGATTCCGTCCATCCTCGGTATTTCGTAATGTAACTGAGTAACACAACGAACTCGGTCTGCGATACTGTTGTCAATAACGGATGAGAAAACTGCCATGGTCGGAGCTCGATAACAATGATTTTTATCGTTTCTTCCTCATTTTTACGTATTTTACATAAATTTTCGCACTTTTACCTGGTTTTCCACTTTTTTAACACATTTTACTCAATTAATCGAGTTCCAAACCTCTGCTTTCGATGACTTGTCATATCAACAAAACGTCTCGTCGCAGCGATCTCGTGATGCTCTGAACCAATGATATTGCAGCATGGTTCTCAATTTCTGTATCATTGCTAAACCACCCCCTCCATTATTTTGCGAGTACTATATACATGTTGGTACGTCGTGAACCCTCTTACACTGCCTACATCACATGACGCGAACACTGTTTCATAGTGTGGGAAATAGCCATCAGCAGGAAGGAGGTACGAAACCACGTTCCTTAACCGAAACGCTTTATCAATTCGGTAAGATTTTATTACGATTGACCATCACCCGCTGTGTGGATTGCAGTCAGAAAGCATTGTCACATTTGTATGATAAAGTCAGAGACAAAGAGCTCACCACCACCTTTGATCATTACCACCCTAACAACGAATCATATCCATAACAGCACTCTGTAGTCTATTTCGAAACTAGCTGCCCCATCCTTGAACTAACCGGCTAAGGATCCTGAGAAAAGCTCTAGATGGTAGCTCTCTATGTATCGTGTAACTATTCCTCTGTTTTTAACCAACCCTCCCTGCTACATTGTGCCTGATTTAATTTGGAACTCACAGAAGTAGCAAGGCAATATACCCGCAACATTCGACGCCTTGTGAAGGAACAGAACGAGCTGAGTTCCATATAATCAATGCACTTTGATATTTGGATTTTGAAAAGAGCACATCACACTCTGCAGCGGAGTGTGCGCTAATATGTAATTTCCTGGTAGATTAAAAATGTGCGCCGGACCGAGACTCGAACTCGGGACCTTTGCCTTTGGCGGGCAAGTACTCTACCAACCTTTTTTTTTTTGTGCCACAGCCGGGACTTGAACGCAGGTCTCCTGCTTACTTTTTTTAATTGAACAAACAGTACATATAGATATACAATGCAACAGTTCTTCAAGGCACAATTTAAATAATACAAATGATTGTTAGTTTAACAAAAACATTAAATACATCAAAATATAAGATATTCTGTCTTCTCCCTTTTCTTTTTTCGATGCATGAGAACGTGGATAAGGGTGTTGCATCATGTGACCGGCAGGCATGGCACACACCAGCTTTGAGGGGGATCAAGGAAGACGCTGCGGAGATAACCGGCAAAAGTTTGCTGGTAAGATGGTTTTCGAGTGAGGGTAGTATGCGCGGTCACAACTTTGTACCAGAAGTCGAGGACTGTATGTGGACCACTCTGAAAGAGGTATTCTAAAGCCTGTCCTCGAAACCAGATGAGTATATGGTGCTTAGCAAGAGGGTAGTGAAATGTCTGGGACAACAACAAGAAATCTGGGGTTACCGTCGCTGGTGGGGCACAGAGGTAAAAGCCCACTACTCGTTGGATGAGGAGCCAAACGTTTCGTTTTAGGGGGCCCGTAAGAAGGTGCTCGTCGATGTCTTCGAGCTGACAGTCAGGACAGAGTGGTGAGGTGGCCAGTCCTATGCGATAAAGTCGACTATTAACTATTAGTCAGGAATTTGCCATAGATTAAAACATACCATAGTGCAGACATAGACGACGGTAAAAAGGGTGCATGTACACACCCCCAAACCGTTCGCCATTTATTGTCAGGGTACTGTAGCACCATGGAGTCGCAAGGGTTGGACAGCATAAACAAACGATAATAGTCCTTTGTACGGGGAGGACGGGTGAGTAGAAGATTGGCCCGAACGTAGCTGAGTTCTAGGAAACAATTGGCGACATGGTACAATAATGGAGAAATAGGTGCCACATTGATCGGTGGATCGAGAGAAGCTGGTCGGAGGATATCTAAGAGACTGCATGTTAAGGACGGGACCGGCCCCCATCAGTGCCGCAACAGAGTGTGGACAAAGAGTGCAGAAGATCGTGCAGACGTTGACGAGTCCGAGGCCACCTTTTGCAGGAGGCAGTGTTAGAGTGTTGTAGCGGACTTTGAAAAGTGCCCCTGCTGGCACAAAATATCCAAAGGCTGATTGGATGCGGCGGCCAAGGAGTAAAGGCATTGGGAGGATCTGGGCGACGTGTACCAGTGTAGGGGCAACATACATGTTGACATAGGACACACGTTGGAGTTGGTTTAAGTTACGGTGCACTTGACCGCGAACGTGGTGCCGAACCGATTGCAAAAGCTGCAGGTAAGCGAGGGCCACTGTGCGGTGTGTGGAGCTCGTAAATTCGATATCCAAGTAACGAAGGGTGGTACTGACTGGGTGCGGGTTCGGCACCATAACCGGGAGGCTTCGCCCAATGTGCATCATAGTCGATTTGCGGACGTTAAGAGTGCTACCCGAAATACGTCCATACTGGTGGATCCATTGGATGGCGTTACTGAGTTCCGTGGAGGAGCAGATGAGAAAGAGGAGGTCGTCCGCATAAGCCCTACAGTGAAAGGTGCAGTCACGTAAAGTCAGACTCTGCAGTCTAGAGGTAAGACGAATGATGATGGGCTCAAGTGCAATCGCATATAGTAAAGTAGACAGGGCATCCTTGACGCACAGAGCGGCGTATAGGAATCGGCCCACCAAGCCTCCCAAGGACTTGTACCATCGAGACCGCGGGAAGTAGTAACCGGCGAATGGCATCGACGAAGAGTAATGGGAAACCCATACGTATCGCCACCATGAGGAGGAATGGGTGTCGAACGCAATCAAAGGCACTCGTGAAATCGATGGAGACCAGTGCTGCCCGAAGGCGACAAACTGCCGCCAGCTCGATGAGGTCACGGCATTCTCCTAGAACTGTTTGTAGTGTGGCCCCACAACCACGTGCAGTCTGCTCCGGTGAAAGGACCGTAGGTGAGATAGTGCGTATGCGCGCTGCTAAGAGGCGTGCATAGATTTTATAGTCCGCATTCATTAATGTAAGGGGGCGATATGCAGAGACATGAGACCCGCCTTTCGGTTTGGGTAAAGGTTGAAGAATGCCAGTGACGAATTCAGGTGGAATTCGGAAGGACGGAGTAAAGAGTTCCTGAATCATTTCCGTCCAGCGAGGAAGCATTAATGTGGAGAACGCCCGGTAAAACTCCACGGGGAGACCATCCGGTCCTGGTGATTCGTCCTTGGGCCTCTTGTTGATCGCATCTACTACCTCTTCTGCGGTGATTGCAGACATCATGGACGTTGACTCCTCTACGGTGAAGATATGATCAGGGGAAGGATAGAGATTATCAGGAATTGGCGATGCCATCGGTTCGTCGTCATAAAATTGGCGATAATGTTCAGCAAAGGCAGACACCACAGCCGCCTGTGTTGTGTGGTGAACGCCGTCGGAGGTCGTGATGCTGGGGACGACGATGGTCGGATGCAGCATTGATTGTGGATGGCGTTTCGTCGTGGAGGAGGTCCTGTCGTCGGGAGCGCACCGCGATACCATACAGTCGCGCACGATGGAGAGAGAGGAGACGAGCTTTAGTACGCTGTCGTTCCCTATGGGTTTCAGGTGATGGAGGGAGCGTATCGAGCTCACGGAGGACGGCGTAGTGAAAATTTGTGGTGTCTCGATGCCATGCTGCTGCTTCCATACCAATTCGCATGAAGACATTTCTGACCGCAGGTTTGGCACATTTGAGCCACCAATGGAACGTGGATGTGTACTGCGGGAGGCGTCTTTCGCAACCGATCAGTTCATTGTGCATGGCGACCTCCATGGTGGTCCCGTCTTGCGAAACGTCTTGTTCATCGTGAAAGCAGTCCGCCGACCTCTGCGTGGAAATGTCAGCTGGTTGGGTATTGTCGTCTTCGTCGTCTTGGGTGGCGACGCTTTTAGAGCCCGTGGGTGAACGGCGGCGGCGTTTGCGTCTACGTGGCGAGTGTTGTTTGCGCACGTGTTCCTCAGTGTCGGACGACTCCAAGGAGGAGCGTCGACTTGGTTCGAAGGCGTCGGTGGGTACAATGAAATTTTCAAACAGCTGTTGTGAAGGAGTACTGGTCTCCTCAGCGTCCAGTGCGGGAGCCTGTTCGGCGGCAAGGTTGTAAGGTGGGACGTGCCGATCGGAGGGACCGGGCGAGGGGCTGGACGAAACTGTAGACGTGGCAAGAGGCGCTGCGTAAGTGACCGGTAGGGCGGTCATCATGGGTGTGACGGACGCTTCCGATAACGGGAGCTGCGCGACACGTCGTTGAATGCATTCAGACCGTAAATGACCTTTCCCGCAACCAGAACAGGTGCGAGGTTGTCCGTCGTACATTATAATAGCACGGCAGCCTCCGTTACGTAGACAGGAAGACACGTGTTTCTGCAACTCGATGCGGACCAGCTTGACACCGTTTAAAACGGGATAGGTTTGAAAGTGTACCCATCGTTCGGCGACATAGGGACGGAGCGCCGCGATGACGACGTCTATAGGTAGTTCGAACGGCAGTTTGAAGATCCTTATCGTTCGTGTGCCGAGACTTGCGTGATCGACGGAATGACAGAAACGCAGTCCACGTTTTGCCTCGTGAAGCACCTTGTCGCACGCCGCATCGTTGATCAAATGGCTCTGAGCACTATGGGTTGGTTGGTTGTTTTGGGGAAGGAGACCAGACAGCGTGGTCATCGGTCTCATCGGATTAGGAAAGGATGGGGAAGGAAGTCGGCCGTGCCCTTTCAGAGGAAAGCACTATGGGACTTAACTTCTGAGGTCATCAGTCCCCTAGAACTTAGAACTACTTAAACCTAACTAACCTAAGGATATCACATACATCCATGCCCGAGGCGGGATTCGAACCTGCGACCGTAGCGGTCGCGCGGTTCCAGGCTGTAGCGCCTAGAACCTCTCGGCCACAACGGCCGGCTTACGTCCTAGACGTAGCGGGGTGATGATGTATTTCACATACATCCTCACTCGTCCAGAGGAAGGTGCCGAAATAGGTATTCCGTCGGTTTGTTGGACATGGTTCATCACACATGCGTTAGAAAACTTGTTAGCTGACACCGAATGATTGTGGTTGGTAGAGACTACAGAGAAACACATTGTAAATACCGCTTGTTAGAATTTAACACACTTAAATAGTCTTGTAGAGATCAAACACGTGATCCATTCTGTAGTTGTATATTGTAGCTCTTTAGCTAAGGAGGCCGTTACGTTTATGACAAAAATATATAACGTGGTTGTCTAGAATTTTTTGGTCACATCTGAGCTTGTGATCCGACATATATAAATTTTATATTTTACGTTTCCTGGTCATCCACGTTAAACAATCTATTCTACATCTACATCTACATGATTACTCTACAATCCACATTTAAGTGCTTGGCAGAGGGTTCATCGAACCACAATCATACTATCTCTCGACCATTCCACTCCCGAGCAGCACGCGGGAAAAACGAACACCTAAACCTTTCTGTTCGAGCTCTGATTTCTTTTATTTTATTTTGATGATCATTCCTACCTATGTAGGTTGGGCTCAACAAAATATTTTCCCATTCGGAAGAGAAAGTTGGTGACTGAAATTTCGTAAATAGATCTCGCCGCGACGAAAAACGTCTTTTCTTTGATGACTTCCATCCCAACTCGCGTATCATATCTGCCACACTCTCTCCCCTATTACGTGATAATAAAAAACGAGCTGCCCTTTTTTGCACCCTTTCGATGTTCTCCGTCAATCCCACCTGGTAAGGATCCCACACCGCGCAGCAATATTCCAACAGAGGACGAACGAGTGTAGTGTAAGCTGTCTCATTAGTGGACTAGATGCATCTTCTAAGTGTCCTGCCAATGAAACGCAACATTTGGCTCGCCTTCCCCACAATATCATCTATGTGGCCTTTCCAACTGAAGTTGTTCGTAATTTTAACACCAAGGTACTTGACTGAATTGACAGCCTTGAGAATTGTGCTATTTATCGAGTAATCGAATTCCAACGGATTTCTTTTGGAACTCATGTGGATCACCTCACACTTTTCGTTATTTAGCGTCAACTGCCACCTGCCACACCATACAGCAATCTTTTCTAAATCGCTTTGCAACTGATACTGGTCTTCGGATGACCTTACTAGACGGTGAATTACAGCATCATCTGCGAACAACCTAAGAGAACTGCTCAGATTGTCACCCACCTCATTTATATAGATCAGGAACAGCAGAGGTCCCAGGACGCTTCCCTGGGGAACGCCTGATATCACTTCAGTTTTACTCGATGATTTGCCGTTTATTACTACGAACTGCGACCTTCCTGAAAGGAAATCACGAATCCAGTCGCACAACTGAGACGATACCCCATAGGCCCGCAGCTTGATTAGAAGTCGCTTGTGAGGAACAGTGTCAAAAGCTTTCCAGAAATCTAGAAATACGGAATCAACTTGAGATCCCCTGTCGATAGCGGCCATTACTTCGTGCGAAGTTGCACAAGAACTATGTTTTCTGAAACCGTGCTGATTACGTATCAATAGATCGTTCCCTTCGAGGTGATTCATAATGTTTGAATACAGCCGTCTTATCGCTGTCCAGATCAGTTACTGTTCCCTGGTTACCAGTGCTTCCGTGTCGACCTTTTCTCGTATTTCTCTTGCTGTCACACACTCGTTCCGGTGTGCAAGAATTTTCCTGTACCAAGCAGACATGTAAGTACTCTCTCATTCTCCTTCAATTTTGCCGCATTTTGTCGTATTTTTCCTCAATTTACACGTTTTTTCTGTCGATTTTCGTAATTTTACCGATTTTACGCCATTTTTCCACATTTGTTTCCATATGTATATGCTCATATTGTTAACATAACCACGTGTGACTTGATTTTATACGGGTAATAGTCGCGAATCTACTAAAAAGTCCTGAGACTTTCCCTCTTTCCAATGATCTACATGTGTGCATTTCAGATGGAACGAACATGAGAGTAATCGAACTAGATAGATGAAAGTATAGTAACAATGTCCTTCTGTGGATACAATCTCAAAGTCTGGAAACAGTTCTACGTGTTAACTTATCAACGAATAGGGAGCTGCAACAGGAAGTTGACCTGTGTATGGAGCTGATTTCTCCTGCTGCTGCCTCGATTTTCCGTAAGTATATGCTCTTATTGCTTACCAGGTGTGGTCTGCTGTTTACCGAGCGAGGTGATGCAGTGGTTAACACACTATACTCGCATTCGGGAGGACGACGGTTCAGTTCCGCGTCTGGCCATCCTGATTTAGGTTTTCCGTAATTTCCCTAAATCGTTCGAGGCAAATGCCGGGATGGTTCCATCGAAAGGGCACGGCCGACTCCTTCCCCGTCTTTCTGATGAGACCGATGACCATGCTGTTTGGCCTCTTCTCCTAAACAACCCAACGCCCCCCCCTCCCCCCTCCATCTGTCTGGTCAACTATTTCTGTTTATGTCATCCATTTCTGACACATGCCCCAAGAGCCAGGGTATCTAAAGTCTGTCGATGAAACACATGTAGATGGATCGCTGTTTGGGGTTAGAGGGCTGACGTTGTTTGTTGTAAACACAACGTAATCACGCTATTACATGTGCTGGGTTCCCAGGTGGGGGCCTCACACCCTATCTCCCTCACTCCACTGACGCCAAATGCGTCACCTGTGGTGGTAGCGTCCAATCTAACGTAGGAGGGTCTAACTTTCAGAGTATACAGTAGAATGGAACCATACTAACGTTATCTGGGAATTATAATGCAGATGGGTCCATCTCAACTGCAACCGCCGCCTCTTCCTGAGTGGATGCGCCCTCCCCCCCAAAATATTACTAATTGCTGGATAGACTACGAACAGCATTCCCGGTTGTGCAACATACTGGATCCATCGTGAACAGTATTCTACGACTTACTGCAGGTGACTCCACCTTTTGGATGCTGCCTGGGATGATGTGTGGGGGTGGATAGATTCTGAACATATCCATGAATTATTAGGTTGATAGATCCACCTCATGCCCTGTACCCTTCTCTGTGTGGGTGGAGTGGGTGGATCCGCCCCATACAGCACACCAAGGATGATGTGACCTGGATCCACATCTAATAATATTCCCGGATGTGGTGCAATGTGGTTCTTGCATTATCGATATACAGCTCATAGCTCCACTGGATCCACCTCCTGTATGCACATCAGAAATTTACCGAGGAGACTACCATCATAGGTGACATATTCGGTGTCAGTGGAGAGAGGGAGAGAGGGCGTGGGATTCACATGGGAACCAAGCACATCAAAGAGCGTAAGTGCGTTGTGTTTACAACAGAATAACGTCAGACCTCTAACCCAAACAGCGATTCATGTAAATGCGTTTTATCGATGGACTGTAGATATATTGGCTGGTTAGGGACATGTATCTGAGGTGGATGGTATAAACTGAAATTTAAGCAATAAGAGCATGTACTTATGGAAAGTCGAGGCAATAGCAGGAGAATTCAGCTCCATACACAGGCCAGCTCCCTGTTGCAGCTCCAAACACAGTTAAATGGGAATCAAGTCAACATGCAGAACTGTTTTCAGACATTGAGTTTCCATCAACTGTACTACTACATGTGTCTGCAGACACACTCTGTGATGCGCTGCAATAAGACACTGAATTGTTTCCAGACTTCGAGTTTCCACTATATCCTTCGCATGCACCACTCATCGAGTCTCATATTCAGGGTTATTACAAATGATTGAAGCGATTTCACAGCTCTACAATAACTTTATTATTTGAGATATTTTCACAATGCTTTGCACAGACATACAAAAACTAAAAAAGTTTTTTTAGGCATTCACAAATGTTCGATAGGTGCCCCTTTAGTGATTCGACAGACATCAAACCAATAATCAAGTTCCTCCCACACTCGGCGCAGCATGTCCCCATCAATGAGTTCGAAAGCATCGTTGATGCTTTAAACTGCGCATATCATCGCCGAATGGAGTTAGCAGTTGGTGGATCTTTGTTGAACTTCGTCCTGAAGTGTCGTTGCACTGTTATGACTGACTGATGTGAGTGCATTTCAAGCACGACATACGCTTTCTCGGCTCCTGTCGCCATTTTGTCTCACTACGCTCTCGAGCGCTCTGGCGGCAGAAACCTGAAGTGCGGCTTCAGTCGAACAAAACTTTATGAGTTTTTCTATGTATCTGTAGTGTGCCGTGACCATATGTCAATGAATGGAGCTACAGTGAATTTATGAAATCGCTTCAATGATTTGTAATAGCCCTGTAGATACAAAACGAAGGTTATTATGCTTCCAAGTATCTAGTTCGATTACTTTCATCTTTGTCCCATCTGAAATGCATGCATGTAGATCATCAGAACGAGGGAAATTCTCAATATTTTTAGTAGGTTGTGGTTATGGTAGCAATATGAGCAAATACATAGCTTAAGAAAACGTAGAAAAGTGCATAAAATCGGCAAAATTACGAAAATTGACGGAAAATAGTGTAAATTGAGGGAAAATACGACAAAATGCGGGAAAATTGAAGGAGAATGAGAGAGTACTTACATTTCTGCTTGGTGCACGAAAATTCTTGTACATGGGAACGAGTGTGTGACAGCAAGCAGAATACGAGAAAAAGCTAACAAAGCACTGGTAACCAGGGAAACAGAAACTGTTGGTGGACCGCGATAAGACGGTTGGTATAGACTGCTTAATGTGGATGACCAGCAAATGTAGAGTAATAAATGTCGGATCACAAGGCCGGTGTGACACCAAAGTTATCGACAACTACCTTACAGACTGTTAAAGTGTCTGGAGATATGTCTAAGATAAACTTAACATGCTTCTTAGCAAAGGACGAGTATTAGCATCTCAACTACTGAGTGTATCATGTGTTTCACCCTATGCAAGACTGTTTAAATGTCTTAAGCTCCAACAAGCAGTAATTACAATGAGCTTCTGTGCTCTCTACCAATCACAATCATTCAGTGCCAGTTAACAAATACCTTACAGAACAGTTGCTACATGGTTTTTAACAACATTCTGAAGTATGTCTACTAAAATCTTGGGAATACATGCAAGTTGACTGTTGTCTTGGGTGCTTTCCTAGAAAAGAGAACCATCTGACTCTAAATTGACATGGGTCTGCGTTAAAGGATGGTAGAAATTAGACGGAATAATTGACTGAGATGAGTTGTAATAAGGTAGACTAATTATGCCTTCTAGAGAGAGGGAGATGTTGTGTCAGGCGATTGATAACACATTAAACCATTTTGCTCTATTGTTCTCTCAGACTGTATCAGTTGTGCGGTATAACCTGCTTTCGACTTGTATACATCTGCGTGTCCTGCGCTGTCTACACGCAATCGTTAACAGCAAACCTTCCCATACCACAGCCTCCAGAGGACTTCTAATGCTTGTGTAACGAATCATGTCCACCAAACCGATGGAATACCTATTTTGGCACCTTTGTCAGCTCTCACCATTGGTCGAAGATGAGAAGCAGCCACTCAAGGGAAATTCCATTGTCTAGGCTGCCGTCAACACGATAAAATGCGTTTGGGAAGGAGCCGTTACTCGGGAGGATAGATTGCTGATGAATTTTCAGCGATCAGTAGCGATTCTGCACTATCCCAGATGACAACTGGCTGTGAGTACGGCGGCGATCTGGGGATCGGTCTCTTCACACAGTGTGGCGTTGGTTCTCCTGGCGGCGTGGCCTGGGGAGCCACAACGTTTGTCTTTATGTCATGGCTGGTAGTGACTGAGGGAACTATGATCGCACATCCTACATACTCATGTGTTATCTCTCATGAGACAGTATCACAGTGTATATTTCAGCGGGACAATGATTTATCACTCATGGCACGTGCATCTATGAACTGTCTGTGTAATGTTGAGGTACTCCTATGGCCTGCAAGATCTCCAGATCTGTCTCTGATAGAGCATGTGTGGCACTAGCTCGGACGACAACTTTGTTCCAGCGCCAGTATCCAGGATATCAAGGATCAGTCGCAACAGTTAGGGGACAGCTTGTCTCAGGAGAGGATACAACGGCCTTATGATACCCACTACCAACCGAAACAGTGCATGCGTCCAGGTCAGAGAGCGTGCACCGTCGTACTGACAAGTGGTGTCATACTGGCAGGTTATTTGTAAATTTGACCAGATTTCGTAATCACTGAAACAACATCACATACTCTCTCAGCCGGTGAAGTTTAATTTGATTTCCTTGTCTACTTCTGAGTGCTTCACTCTTTTTGTCGTGCAGTATACGATAAGTAGCATGTTCATTGCAAGTGGAACTCTTGCAAAGAATAAACGAAGCGGGCCACAGTTATGCAGCTCAACTTAATATTTGAAAATATTGTGTTCATCATTCAATCTTTTCACCTCTTTTGGAAGCCCACTACATTCTGAACATTGACTGAAGTGACATTATTCAAGTACAGATTCTTTTTCCGTCTATTGTTCACTGAATGGCTGTGGCATTTCCTTCTTAATTAGACCAGATTATTACCCATAAACCCCATGGTGGACTATGTGTAGAGGTATGGCGGGTTTGAATTCTGACATGCTCTAGAAACAACCTGTACGAAGCTCATTGACAAACATCACAGATATTTCTGATTGACTTCTTCTGGGTTAAGAATATTCTTTGTGGATCCACAGAGTTTCGGCAAAATATTATGCCAGTATGTGATGCCAAAGCAGTAAAATACGCATGGCAACTCGATATCTGCACCCAGCAGCCAGTAATCTATTCCCAGCGGTTCATGGTTACACTCTGTCTCAAGTTGTGTTCGGATTCCAGCTGTATTCATCCGTCTATTCGCCAGAGCCCGTAGAACAATATTACAGTCTCCTGGCGGTATGTTCTTCTACATGGATCTGAGCCTACTCTCGGTGTCACAATAGTTTCCTGAGTCCATCTCCTCATCAATGATTCTGCAGTCATTGCACTGCACCCAACTGTGTGTGCAATATATCGGTATGATGATCCCATATCCGTCACGCTAATGATGTTCGAAGTTCGATATATGGTGAAAAGCTACCCGTGAACATTCTCTTACCATGCTGTGATGCGATTTCCATTTGAAAAGTTCCAGTAACGTTGGGTACACCCAACAGCTGTCATGTACTCATGTCATTCTTCATATGTAGAAATAGCTTTTCACTGTACTGAAAATAAACTGAAATAGAAGGAAATTTTAATTAATATATGACACAGGCATAGACATACTGGAGCATCAGTTTGGTAACGTTGGGTCGAGGTGTTCATGACGTCACAATTTCCATTTCCATCAATGTATGATTTGTAGTGATACTGTAAAACCACTAAATGTACCGACTAATAGAACAGTATTAACCAGCCCGTATTGCCTAAAGCACAGTGCGCTAGCTTGTGAGACAGGAAGATGAGACAGGCCTGCATCGAGCCCTCACAGAGGATTAAAGTTCGTGACTGGTGCACTGGAAGCCACACTGCGGCTTGTAGGCGGTTTTCCACGCTCATTTAGGCAATTGCTGGGCTGTCCACCAATTTACGCCTCATAAAATACGATATACGAGTAGTTAAAGAACGATTGCGCACGGGACAACGTTCACCGAATGCACAGACGGACGACTTTCCTCCTTTAGAGAGCGCCTCCTGTCGGTAACTAACGACTGCAGTGACAGGAAGCGCATCGAGCCACAAAATTAAATAAAATAGATTTACGAAATCTTGAGTGTAGTGGACCTCATACTAGAAAAATTAAAGCTAAGAAGAAGAAGCAATAAAACAATACTTTATGCGCCGAACTGTAATTGGCAAACCGCTTCTAGGGGTGAAAAAACCCTTTTCAAATTGTGGCTTGGAATCAGTCTGGCTCTGAATGTGTATCTGAAGAATATACTTCTAAATTTCGTCTACTGTGTCCGAAGTTTAGCTGTATTGCTATTGGACAAACGCTAGCGACTAGTTGCCCTCCTACAACGTGCCAAACTCTTTCAATGGACGGCAAGTAAGATGAATGGGTAGGTCTAGAAAGAAGCAGTATCTTTCGTGTGGATGAGAAAGCTCACAATACTTGGAGGATCACTATCCAAAATGAATACAGGGCTAGGACATATCAGAGGTTCAAAAAAATGGCTCTGAGCACTATGGGACTTAACATCTATGGTCATCAGTCCCCTAGAACTTAGAACTACTTAAACCTAACTAACCTAAGGACATTTTGTGAACTATTTCTTTCGTAGATGAATTATATTTCCTTAGGATTTTTCCAGTTATTTTCAGCCAGAGACCTACTCTCCACACAACTAGATTTACGTGGTAGTTTCCGTCGAGGTCACTCCAGATATACTCTCATATGTTTTACAGTTGTTACGGTTTTCAGGGAATTATCGCCAATATCGTACTCGCTTATTTATACGAGGGTCACTCCAAAAGAAATGCACACTATTTTTTTTAAATCCATCTTTTATTCTACATGTTTGAAAGTTTTACAGTGTGTATACACATCCTTTAGGAGCAATATTTTCATTTCTCCACATAATTTCCATCCCTCTCAACTGCCTTACGCCATCTTGGAACCAGCACATGTATACCCGCACGGTAAAATTCTGGACCAACCTGTTGGAGCCACTGTTTGGCAGGGTGCACAAGGGAGTAATCATCTTCAAACCTTGTTCCACGAAGAGAGTCTTTCAGTTTCCCAGAGAGATGATAGTCACATGGAGCCAGGTCAGGACTGTAAGGCGGGTTCGATTCCCGGCGGGGTCAGGGATTTTCACCTGCCTCGAGATGACTGGGTGTTTGTGTTGTCCTCATCATTTCATCATCATCCAGGAAAGTGGCGAAATTGGACTGAGCAAAAGTTGGGAAATTGTACGGGCGCTGATAACCACGCAGTTGAGCGCCCCACAACACCAAACATCATCATCACTGTAAGGCGGGTGTTTCAGTGTTGTCCATCCGAATTTTGTGATCGCTTCCATGTTTTTTCACTGACTTGTGGCCGTGCATTGTCGTGCAACAGCAAAACATCCTGCTTTTGCCGATGTGGTCGAACGCGACTCACTCGAGCGTGAAGTTTCTTCAGTGTAGTCACATATGCATCAGAATTTATGGTGGGTCCACTTGGCATGATGTCCACAAGAAAGAGTCCTTCGGAATCGAAAAGCACGGTAGCCATAACTTTTCCAACAGAAGGTGTGGTTTTTAATTTTTTTTCTTGGGTGAATTTGCACGATGCTACTCCATCGATTGCCTCTTCGTCTCAGGTGAAAAATGATGGAGCCATGTTTCATAACCTGTCACAATTCATCTCCACCATTCTCGTACTGTTCCAAAAGTTCGCTGCATACCGTTTTTCTTGTTTCTTTGTGAGCCACTGTCAACATCCTGGGAACCCACCTGGCACAAACCTTTTTTAACGCCAACACTTTCAGTATTCTGCAAACACTTCCTTCCCCTATCCCAACGTAGCGTGACAATTCGTTCACTGTGATGCGTCTGTCAGCAATCACCAATCCGTTAACTCTCTGCACATTGTCTGGAGTGTGTGTAGTACGCGGCCTGCCGCTACGAGGACAATCCTCAATATTGCCATGCCCGCTTTCATCACGTAACTTGCTTGCCCACCGACTAACTATACTGCGAACGACAGCGGCATCTCCATACAGCTTTTTCAACCTCTTGTGGATGTTTCCCACTGTCTCGTTTTCACAGCACAGGAATTCTATGACAGCACGTTGCTTATGACGAACGTCAAGTGTAGCAGCCATCTTGAAGACATGCTGTGACGGCGCCACTCAGGGGAACAGGTTGACCTAAGTTTGAAAACAAGCGGGAAGGATGTATCTACATACTGTAAAACTTTCACACATGCAGAATGAAAACTGTTTTTTTTTTTTTACAAAAATAGTGTGCATTTCTTTTGGAGTGCCCCCCGTAAGTACCTTACATTTACACTATGTGATCAAAAGTATCCGGACACCACCAAAAACATACGTTTTTCATATTAGGTGAATTGTGTTGCAACCTACTGCCAGGTACTCCATATCAGCGACCTCAGTAGTCGTTAGAGATCGTGAGAGAGCAGAATAGGGCGCTTCGTGGAACTCACGGACTTCGAATGTGGTCAGATGATTGGGTGTCACTTGTGCATACGTTTGTACTCGAGATTTCCACACTTCTATACTCCCTAGGTCCACTGTTTAAATTGTGATAGTGAAGTGGAAACGTGAAGGGACGCATTTGAAGAGAAACAGCGCTGCAACAGTCCGTTATGACTTGGTGGAAGTGTACGCAACAACGCTTAGGTAGCGCAGACTCATTTATCATGCTGTCCCTCTGTGAAGAAACGGGAATCACAAGAGAAGTTGAAGTCCTAGTGCTCGAAGACCCCCATATCACAATCGAGATGATAGTGTAAAAAGTGAAAGCCAGTCATGAATCAGTTTGCTACATCGTGCGCAACATTCTGAAAATGAGAAATTTTGCCGTCCTCTGGGTTCCGCGACTGATCGCACCCATTCAATAAGCCCGCTGAGCAGAGATAGCAATGGAAATATTGATGTGTCACGGTTGGTTCAAATGGCTCTGAGCACTATGAGACTTAACATCTGAGGTCATCGATCCCCTAGAACTTAGAACTACTTAAACCTAACTAACCTAAGGACATCACACACATTCATGCCCGAGGCAGGATTAGAACCTGCGACCGTAGCAGTCGCGCGGTTCCGGATTGAAGCGCTTGGCCACCGCGGCCGGCGATGTGTCCGGGAAATATAGATGACTTTCTTCAGCTGTCTAATCACTATGGACGAGTGGACGGGTGCTGTGTGTATCACTACGACTCCGAGGCAAAGGTGCAAAGCAGGCAATGTCAACACGTGGATTCACAGCCGCCAAAAGGACGAAGATCCAATCTTCATGGGGGAATCAGATGGTCAGTGTATTTTGGGACTGCCATATTGAAATAACAGATTATGTTCGTAACAGGCAAACCGTCGCAGAAACATTCAATCGAAATCATTGAATGAGGTTACAGGAGGCTGTCAAGACGAAGCGTCATGGGAAATTGTCCAATGAGAACTCAGCAACTCACTCTGCACAGAACACAGACACATGCTGCTTCTTATGGGTTATCATATAAGGAGATCAAAGTGTTTCTGTTCGAAGACCGCACGGGCCTGAATCGGTATCAGTATGCCAATCAGGCAAAATCACTGTGAGCATTGAGAGAATCATCCCACCTACGCACCAAGTAGAAGGTATCTGTTTGATAAAACACCGTGTCCTGCTGCTTGAAGAAGTACGTAACTGCCAGCTGCAAATCCTCGTCCAACAGGAATCGTCGACCGTTCAAGGCGTTTTCTAAGGGACCAATACTATGACAATCGCAAGGGGAGTGATCAATACTATTAGTTGGGTGCTCGAGTCTCTCCCACTTGAGTTGGCGTAACTTCTGCGTTCCTACATTTGGGACATAGGGACATGCTTTATCATGAAGCAGTAGCACCCAGAACTCGGCGCACTATTCCAAAATGATAGTTTTCGATATATATATTCTACCACTTAGACATATTCTTTTTCCTGTTGATGTCTACCATTGTTTGTGCATCGGCAGCCAAGAAAAAAACAGCACATTGGTCCTGTTTGGACCAATTTGGTAATAACGTCGCCATAGTTCACGTTTCCACATTTACGGCACGGCATGTCGGAAAGACACGAATGCCGCAGTAATCGTTTGACTACATGTCGGCGCTTATATACCCGCATCGGGTCCCTTATATTTCGCCTCCCCGCCACTATATTCTTCTGACATGGCCACAGGGCTTCTTCCTCTTTCCCTGGATGAAGAAACCGAGCAATACTGAGCAGTGGTTAGCACACTGGAGGACGTCAGTTCAAAACCGCGTCTGGCCATCCAGATTTAGGTTTTCCGTGATTTAGTAAAACGCTCCAGGCAAATGCCACGATGGTTCTTTTGAAGGATCACGACCAATTTCCTTCCCCATCCTCGAAACATTCATAGGATGAGCTCCATCTCTAATGACCACGATGACGACGGCACGTGAAACGCTAATCTTACCTCCTTCCTTCGGATGAAGAAATCATTGCGTGGCAGGCATTTACAGATTGCCGAAGAGGTGATTTTCGAGATAGAGTGTTTCCTGAAGAACCAAAACGCAGACATGTATAGCCAACGTCTTCCAAATTCACTTATCGTTGGGGAAAAAAAAGTTTCGTATTGAAGGTTCAGTACATAGAGAAGGGTTTACACCAGCACCAGCTTTCATGGACCTAGCTTCATTTTTTCGGGGCAATAATTAAAATTTTAACTACCCTATGCATTTCACACGAAAGGCGTAGATGCTCTTTGTCTTCGGCGTAGAAGACACGGCCAAATTATGGGAGCAACCAATGATACACATGTCGCAGTCTTCTGACATCTTCAAGCCCCATTGCTATTATGCGGACGAGGTGTTTCTTGACCTGTTCTAATACCAGATACGTTCTAGACATTTTGTGACTAATGCATTTGGTTACATCAAATGGGGCTTCTTCATCTTAACTTTGCATAAGGATCTGTTTCACATACCCAACCATTTTAGCAGATTTTGATGTAAAAACTCTCAGGGTTGATTCTGAAGAGAAACTGAATAACTTGGGGGAAGGGTGTAGAGAAGACACTGTTTTCCTTTACTTTAACCCCATATTGTCATCCTCGATACAACTTACACATTTGGTTTACGTTCCTCATCACATGGTGTACCAGTAACTATTATAGCTGATATAAGTAACTGAGAATTGACTAATTTTGACACACATGTGATGTCCGCCGTGTTCATATGCGGTATTGTTTAACTTGGGGTGGCTGCAAAACTTGGTGGCTGCTGACAGTTCTAACAATGAAAAAAATACCACGAGCTTTAGAGCAATTTAGAAAAGATATCCGAATGGTGCAAAAATTCGCAGTTGACCCTAAATATCGAAAAGTGTGAGATCATTCACATGAGTGCTAAAAGGAACTTTAAACTTCGGTTACACGATAAATCAGTCTAATCTAAAAGCCGTAAGTTCAACTAAATACCTAGGTAGTACAATTACGAACAACTTAAATTGGAAAGAACACATAGAAAATGTTATGGGGAAGGCTAACCAAAGACTGCGTTTTTTGGCAGGACACTTAGAAAATGCAACATACCTACTAAGGAGACTGCCTACACTACACTTGTCCGACCTCTTTTAGAATACTGCTGCTCGCAGTGGGATCCTTACCAGATAGGACTGACGGAGTACATCGGAAAAGTTCAAAGAAAGGCAGCACGTTTTGTATTATCGCGAAATATGGGAGAGAGTGTCACAGAAATGAGACAGGATTTGGGCTGGAAATCATTAAAAGAAAGGCGTTTTTCGTTGCGACGGAATCTTCTCACGAAATTCCAATCACCAACTTTCTCCTGCGAATGCATATTTTGTTGACACCGACCTACATAGGGAGAGACGAGCACCACGTACGGAAAGATATAAGTGTTCATTCTTTCCGCGCGCTATACGAGATTGGAGTAATAGAGAATTGTGAAGGTGGTTCGTTGAACCCTCAGCCAGGCACTTAAATGTGATTTGTAGAGTATCCATGTAGATGTAGATGTAGATGTAGAAGCCGCAGTCAGGAGGATCTGAGTTGAAATTCCCGACTGACCGTCCAATTTAAAGTTTGTCGAAGATTTCATTAATCACTTTGTGGAGGTTCACCATACCTGTCCAGTACCCCTCTAATAAGTGACTAACACAGCCAACACACCCGTCAGAGCCCAAATATGAGTCAGTGGCTGAAATAAGCTGTGCGCCAAAGATTTACATGTAATTTGTACAAATTTGGCTCTGAAATCGGAGGAAAAGAGTGCACCAGCATTGGTCATCAGGATTCACTCGTTAACAAAAACACCAATATAAAGGAAAAATAATACTAGACGAATATTTACTGTGTTTAGAAAGATATTACAGGGCTGTGGCAACGAAGTGATCAACGAGAAGGAGCAATGAAACATGAAGTCCTGTGATCTTGTATGTAGGCGGTATCTTGACACGTAGCTGCAGACATCAAGCTGGTAATTCATCTTCCGATCGTGTAAATTATGCAGGTAATCTATGCCTCGCAGACGGTAACCTTCACGATTTACACTCTCGGAAAAAAACCTGAAGAATCCTGTAGTGAAGGAGGAAACTAAATGAAACCTCATGGGTTGAGAGGGTACGTGATTTTATTTCAGAGATTACAAAATCTGGTCAAATTTACGATGAACTTGGCTGTGTGAGCCCGGAACGATGTTGTAATCCCTACGGCATCAGTGCATGCACCAGTTCGTTTGGGAAGGGTGTCATACAGCCGTTGTATAATCTCCTGAGGCAGGCTGGCCCATAACTGTTGTAACTTGTCCGAGATACAGGCACTGGGACAGAGTTGACGTCCAAAGTGGTTCCACACGTATTCTGTCGGGGATCTTGTTGGCCACGGGAGTACCTCAGCATCATGCAGACAGCTCATAGAGGTATGTGACATGTGTGCACGAGCACTGTCCTTTTGAAAAATGACACATCGATACGGTAGCATGAGAAGTAATGATTGGGAATGCGGATATCCGTGGCGTACCATTGTGCTGTCAGAATTCCCTCAGTGACTACCAGGCACAGCTTAAAGTCACACCAGATGGCTTACCACACCACGGCGCCAGGAGTAACGCTGCTGTGCCTCTCCAAAACATTGAAAGGACAGTATCTCTGGCCAAGTCGCATCAATAGTGCAGGGCCGCGATTCACTGCTGAAAACAGTGTGACGCCATTCATCACTAGCCTATGCTTCGCTGTGATGGCACCACTCCAACCACAGCTGTTTGTGTCGTGCTGAGTACGGCACCCTACGAGCAGGACGGTAATTTCCTAGTGCGGCTGCTGCTAGTCTTCGGCCAGTGTTGATGGATCACAAAGAATGTTGCAGTGAGTCCATTATTTGTGGTCGTAGGGCAGGTGCAGATGTGAAGGGTTACGATGTGCTTTGTGCACAATACGACGAGCCTCCCTTGTGGTGGTCAGACGTGGTCGACTAGAACCTTGACAACGAGTATGCTTGCCCTCACGCCCCCGTGCAATCTACCACTGGGGCACTGTCAACATCTGAAAGTCCCAAAAATTTAGGCCGGCCGTTGTGGCCGAGCGGTTCTAGGCGCTTCAGTCTGGAACCGCGCGACCGCTACGGTCGCAGGTTCGAATCCTGTATCGGGCATGGATGTGTCTGATGTCCTTAGGTTAGTTAGGTTTAAGTATTTCTAAGTTATAGGGGACTGATGACCTCAGATGTTAAGTCCCATAGTGCTCAGAACCATTTGAACCATTTTTGAACCAAAAATCTAGATATTGTACGATTCGACCAGTCGGTCAAATGAAGATACACAATTACGCCCGTTTCAAACTCTGTCAGGTGCTGATAACACTGTGTCACACGTGTGTGCGACGTCCCCACGTCTTTCACAGTGCTCGCTCAATATCTGACGCTGTTCACTCACCTTGTCTAACTTACCAGGCCTGTTAACACTAAACACGAAGAACATTAATGACATTCGGTGGCTGCAATTCTAATCAATTACATACGAGGTGATTGTGTGTAAGTGTACGAACCTACAATGAAATCCGACTATGTCTTCTGAGTGTGTATTGTGTATGAACCTGGGACCTAGAAACGACGGAGAGGCTTCGCCCCACCGTAGCCACAGTGGTTCACAACCCCACAACAGGCCAGAGCAGTCCGCCTACCCCGCCACCGCCGCACACCGAACCCAGGGTTATTGTGCGGTTCGGCCCCAATGGACCTTTCCCTGGGAACATCTCATACCAGACGAGTGTAGCCCCAAATGTTTGCATGGTAAATTAATTATGGTGTACGCTTATGATGTGGGGACATTGTTTGCGCAGCAATCGCCGACATAGTGCAACTGAGGCGGAATAAGGGTAACCAGCCCGCATTCGCCGAGGCAGATGGAAAACCGCCTTAAGAACCATCCACAGGTTGGCCGGCATACCGGACCTAGACACAAATCCGCCTGGCGGATTCGTGCTGTGGATCGGCACGCCTTCCCACTCGGGAAGCAGCGCGTCAGACCGCGCGGCTAGCCGGGCGGGCTTACGTCTTCTGAGTAATTAACTTTTATTCGGGTAGTGTATATTATTTGCCTGCGTGAGCTCTAATACAAGACTTTTTCCAAGATGGCGTCTAGTATGAGATCTGTTATGGTGGTCAATGATAACACGAGGCGGTTGTTACGTGTTGGCTGCTACGAAAAAATGACAGAAATACAGTTGAGTAGATCTGCTAGATCCTACCTGAGGCCTAGATCCGTGTCACGGTGGTACTATTTTCTACAGCTACACTAAACAGACCTTACTAAAAAACTAGGTCCCATTTACAAGCTCTGAGCTAATACTGCAGATCCGTTAGGTTGTCGTTACCCACGAGGTTCTAAGCACCAATTACGTTACAGTAATAGAAGCCTGCGCTCATTGCGCCTTCTTTCATACAAAGTAACCTACCTGACCGTCATCGTCGTCGTAGAAACAAATAATTATATACTGAGAAGAGTTACGTCAACATTAAAATCATCCAGAAAATATTTCGCACTTCACGAAAAATATGTCTCTCTTCCGTCTATGGGAACGCGTAGGAAAGAATTTTGAAAATTTTATCGCTTATAGATTAATAGCTCATTCGCTAAACAAAATACCACAGTTCAATATTAGTCAATATTCCTTAAATTCTGGCCATACAATTACGTTTAAATCTTGATCCCGCTGGGTGTTATACTATAACTTAACACAAATGACTGTTCGATAGCTTTGAAAATGTCACGGCTGCTTTCTTTTCATATGTATGTCAAGTCTGAGCTTACGCGCCGTTTCTATAGCGTATTATTTATTTTTCTTTACGACTTCAGCACAGCTCAACCAAACAAAATGTGTGTATAGCGACTGGTGCGGCAATGGGCTGTATTGTGCTTTGTAAACGACATGGAGCAGCTATGGGCAAATGAAAAATGGGACACTGAGTATAATCCTTTACATCCCGTGTTATTCTACTGTCCAGAGAAGGAATACAATAGAATACAGGACAAAGGCGTACTGTCCCTCAACATTGTTCAGTTGTCCTTGCAGGCACACACTTAACTTGGTCAAGTAATGAGAGCCACAATCATTACAAGCTAATTTATCCAGCATATTGCCCTCAATTTGTCTATACTTGATATAGTGCACAAAGGCATACAGTGTTCTGGATTATATTAGGGAAATAAACCAGTGATTATCAGAAACAACATACGGGGTGGCCAAAATAAAACTGACAGTAAAAATACGAGTATTTACAGCAACACTGACGCACCGTTGTTATTGAACATCATAGCAGACGCTGGTGATGGCCACCGTTGAAGTCGATTCAACGCTGTGCTAAATTTTTCTAACTGTGAGGCACACGTATATCTGAGGAATAGCAGAAACAGCGTTTTCTGTGTTCTGTTATAGTTCTTAGAGTATGTGAAGATTATTTGAACATGCCTAACCCGCATAGATGAAAATCACAGGGGAAGAGATGACGCAACCAGGTTACCAAGAGATTACATTGCCACTGCTGACTGTCGTCTCCTCACAGAACATCTCATGCACTTGTGAGAAGGTGGCCAAGGCGAGCCCGCTGTTGTTACGACTTGCTGAAAATATCCTCACAGTCTTTGATCTCCCGTGAACTGATTGACACATGGATTAAATAGTTTCTGGACATACTGGTTAGCATTAACAGTTCGTTAAAAGAACCCTTTTACGATGCGGACGAGGTGTACTGCGCACCAAACACCAATCTTCACGTTATGCAACGGTTCTTAAGAGTAATGCTGGGGATTTTATGATGCATAATGCCGTATATTCTAGTTCAAATACCCTGACAGGCTGAACCAGGCCTCATCTGAAGAAATGAAAAACTAAGGATCCGAAGATCCAGATTACACTTCACGCAACAATGACCGCGGAAGCTCATCTGGACGCTTTAACCGACGCACAGCAGTACATTTGTTTGGCTGCACATGTAAGTCCTTTTTGATGATGTTTCGACCCGATGATTTCTTAATTGCCACTTGCACAGACAAATGGCGCTGAGATTTATTCGGACTTTGTTCCACGCTTTTCTTCACTCGAGGAATGTGCTCTCTTTTCATATAATAACGGCTTTTATTCGCCTCATTTTGGTACTAAGTTTTGCATTGCGAAATTTTTGTAGGTTTTACCAAAAGACTTCCAGTCTTAAGCTCTTGCTTAAATGTACTGACGGAAAACAGTTGCAAAAGCAAGGAGTTGCGCGATACAAACGAACGTTGGGAGGCATGCTTCTACATCTGAAAGATGTTGTCTATTCAAATTTCTCGCCAGTCGCATAACAGGGTGCAACTCAGATTTACTTTAAATACTCGCTGTAGCGATCGTGAGCGTAAGTTACCTTCGAGATTGGGCGTGGTGAGTTGATGTTAGGTAGGAATGCCTTTACACCTCACTGAGTTTGAACGAGGTTGTGTAATAGGGCTACGAGACGCTGGACGTTCCTTTTGCGATATTGTAGAAAGACTTGGAAGGCATGTAACCACTGTGCATGATTACTGGCAGCGGTGATCACGAGAATGTACGGTCACAAGAAGACCGGGTTTTAGACGGCCACCTGGCACTACCGAGAGGTAAGACCATCGTGTTCAGCGTGCGGCTATGGTGCATCGTACTGCATTTGCAGCAGCAATTTGGGAAGTAGTTGGCACCACAGTGACACAATGAACTGTTACAAATCGGTTACTTCAAGGACAGCTCCGAACCAGATGCCCTGTAGTGTGCACGCCACTGGCTCCAAACCACCGCCATTTGCGAGTTCAATCGTGTCAAGCGAGAGCTTACTGAAGGGCACGGTGGAGGTCTGTTGTGTTTTCTGATGAAATCTGGTTCTACTTCGGTGCCAGTGATGCATATGTGTCGGTTAGGAGACCTGTTGAGGACCCGCAACCAACCCGTTTGCGTGCTGGACACACTGGACCTACACCTGAAGTTATGGCCTGGGGTGCGATTTCATATGACAGCAGAGACACTCCCGTGGTTATCCTACGCACCCTGACTACAGATTTGTACGTCAGTCTGGTGATTCGGCCTGTTGTGCTGCCATTCATGAACAGCATCCCAGGGGGTGTTTCCCAAGATGAAAAAGCTGGTCCATATACCGCCGTTGTAAACCAGCATGGTCTGCAGAGTGTCGATAGTTGCCTTGGCCTGGTCGATCACCGGGTCTGTATACAGATGGGACATCATCGGACGAAACTCCAGCGTCTTCCACAACCAGCATTAACCGTCCCTGTATTGACCGACGAAGTGCAATAGGCAGGGAGCTCCATCTCACAAACTGACATCCGGCACCTGTACAACACAGTGTATGCACCGGTTATTAATGTACCAACATTTCACATTTGCAATGGCATATATTGCGCTTACATTAACCTGTGATCTTGCAATGTTAATCACTTATATATGTTACCTAGACAAATGTATTCCCGAAATTTAATTCCTCTACGTTAGTTATTTTTTGGTGCTGCGATTTTTTATCCATCGGTGTGGTTCCTCACACGTTTTCCACGAATTGTACTTCGCTTTTGACAGTAAACACGCGCTGTTATGTCGTGAACACAATTTTGTGTTGCTTTCAACTGGTCATTTAAAATATCTGTTACTCTGACTACTCAATCGCAGTGACACAGGGAAGTAATCGGGAGAGCATGCCGGAGATCTGCATGTGCAGACATGTTGCAGCAACCGATTGACGCCTTCAAATCATGCTTTCCAGCGTTTTCTGTGATAGGCAGTTCTCCTGCTCCTTAACAAAAGTCAATTCTGCGCCAGTATTATAAATATTTTCCAAGGTCAGTTTTATTTTCAACACTTCATGTAATTTGTATAAGATATACCTTCCACTACCTTAAAAAGCGATTTTTGCTCCTAGACTAGTTACTTGTTGCGGCGTAACTTCAAGCGCCGGCACGTCGGCCTAGAGTGTAACAGCAGAGAAGGCTGTGAGACGACGTACGCTGACTAGGACCGCAGGAGCGGCCCGTATAGGAAGAGAATATAAGCGCCGCTAAGCACTAGAAGAGCCGCACTGGAAGACGAGCCATGACTTACGAACAGTATCATTTCCTTGCATGGAAACTGTATGTCGAAGGACATTATTTGCTTGTCGCCATTTAGCTTGCGACACCTCATTGTAAATCCGCCAAGTTAAGTATTGCCAATTCAGTTTGCTGTAATAATCTCCAAGGATATGATTTGCTTGAATTGTTTCCTAGCTATACGAGAAAAGAGCTTCCTAGGCGCCCTATATTAGACGAGTGGGTCTGACACGACAGTTGTAGGTAATTCGCCCCTCATGTATAACAACGTGACCATGGGCACGTGCGGATTAGAGATCAGAAACGAAACGAGTAGGAGTCTAATATTTGGGTTGTATACTTCACAAAATGAAGGCGCCGCTGTTACGTCAGTGCTAACGGGCTCCCCTCGTTCCAGCTGTAGTTCTGCAAGTGCGAAGAGTCACAGGACTGTGGCGCTTCATACTCGTCAACTAGATCCCTCTTACTGCAGCGTGCAGGAGTGGAAGCAAATCTTAACTTACTGTTAGTACAGAAGATGAGTACTCGATAGTGTTGCTGTAAAGTAGCACTGACAAGGCGAAATGACGGGCTATCTGGATTAGATGGTCTTTAAGGAAACTGTGTTTTGTGAGACTGTGGACGGTGTAAGACAAAATTAATTGATACAAAGTACATACTTGCAAATTTGTTCCATTAGATGAGGAGTGATATCTGGAATAAGTTTCACGCTACAGTCCACGCTTCAGAGGAAAAACATACAAATTTCGTCCGATGTAAACAAAATGGTTGTATTCTTGTTTATTTTACCTCCACCATGAGAGAACTTCAATCAAACGAAAACTGGGTACAGAGTAACGCCACTGTTATATTCCTTCGACAAAAAACTTACCATTTCTCTATTAATTTGGTCATTGCAACTCGTGTTTATGGGCTAACAGCGAGTTGTGTAGCCTATCATAAATTTCTGTAGTTTATTTTAATAATTAGTCACCACTTAGAGATTGCAATTCATCTTCATGTCATGTTTTCTGGTACAGCTGTCGTTACAGACTCGGTAACGTCTCTAAATTGAGTATATGTCAGCTTAATTGTTACACGTTCTCTGAACAGATACTAAGCATTAAAATAAATTTACAGCAGTCTTCGAAAAAGTTTCACTTATATAAATATATGGATAAATAGAAAAAATTTCACTGCTAACCGATTAGTTGTTATATTGCTATATCATTTGCTTCTGTCGTTTAGGCAGCTCGGACATTTTGTGACATTGCGACTTTCAGTAGAGTATTGCTATAAAGCCGGACTCATGACTGTGTGAACTAAATGAATAGTAATTTTCAGTTAATGGTGGACATTTCTTTCAAAACCGTTGGTTATGCAGCGGGAATGACGCGAACCCGTGGTTATACGTGCGAACTCGGTGTACTCGCTCTCTTTTCGGAGCGCGGCGGAGTTTCACTAGTCGAGTATATGAACACACGGAGACGGCTAGTTCGGAGAAGGCGTCACAGGACTCGCAACCGAGTTTAAAGCACATATACGGAGCTCATTTCTAATCTCAAGTGCCAACACGATAGCTCGTTTCTGCCATTCTGCCACGTCTCCGCTTTGACTCATCTTACTGCGCTGATTCCATACAACCAGCTGATAGTTAAATGTTCCATTGAGCATTTGAACATTTTTTTTTTAAATGAGTTGGACCAGGGTCACGTGACCGCCTGGTACCAGTTCTATATCATGTCCAGCACTCCAAACCGAAAAGCGTGTTTTCTCAAGAGAATGACTAATATTCCGTCTGGTGAGCTTGTTGCACAAAGGGTGGCCTGGCCACGCCGCCGGGAAGCTTCGCCATGGCTTTAATCCGTAGCTTCATCATCATCATCATCATCGTCATCTGTAGATACCGGATCCCAGGTAGATGCCGTGTTCATTGACTTCCAGAAGCCATTCAATACAATTTTGCACAGCCGCCTAATGAAAAGAATACGAGTGTCCAGAATATAAGACAAGTGTGCGATTGGATAGAAGAGTTTCTATCAAGAAGAGCACAGTACGTCATTCTCAATGGAGAGAAATCTTCAGACCTAAAAGTGTTTTCGGGCACACTTCCAGGAAGTGTTATTTGCTTTTTGCACACACATTGGACAGTCCGCGTTGATACCAATAAATCATTCGTGGTGTGATATTATACCTGGGCTTCTTAAACCAAACGCGAGATTTTCATATTCTCTCACTCGCTACCCGCAAGCCAATGGTCCTACAGAAAAAAATGAATGAGACCTTTTTGTAGGAAATTTGAAGTGTTAAATTTTCTTCTGGGATACGTTTCCGCTAGCGGCCGTAGTTTTCGAGTTATTCAAGAAAAACGTACAGAAGTGACCTTTAAATGCATCCTCACTCCCACATTCAACCCCCACCGGTCAAGATTTCTAGCATATCTTACATCGCACTCCACCCTACTACTGTACAAATATTTACGGCTGAACGAATTATTTCCCACATTCGACCTTCTTTGGTTTTCATTTACTGGCTTTATGACACTAGTGGCTTAGTCGAGCACTTACAAATTGTAAAACTGAAGTTGTGTAAATTTTACCTGACGATTTCGTGGATTTTAACACCATAAAATAAACAATTACATCGTTGTATTCTTTAGACTTTCTGACTACGAAACTACTGTGCTTTTAATAGTTAAACTTGGATCGAACTGTCAACATAATTATTTTTAGGATAACGTTTATAAAGTCGTTTTTCGTTCATTACACTAACGGGCACGTTTTAACTAGTAACGTTAACGAAACAGCCGACTATGCTGATGGCATACTAACCAACAATAGAGATCAAAAGCCGGCCGCGGTGGTCTAGCGGTTCTAGGCGCTCAGTCCGGAACCGCACGACTGCTACGGTCGCAGGTTCGAATCCTGCCTCGGGCATGGATGTGTATGATGTCCTTAGGTTAGTTAGGTTTAAGTAGTTCTAAGTTCTAGGGGACTGATGACCGCAGATGTTAAGTCCCACAGTCCTCAGAGCCATTTGAACCATAGAGATCAAAAAGGTCGACTGTCGGGAATAGTTCATGTAATCGGAAATTTTTGTGCAGTGGTAGGAGGCAGTGCCACGAGCAGCATAGTATAAGTCCTGGCTGGTCAGGGATGAATGTGGGGTGGAGGTGCGTTTCAAGGTCACTTTTGTATGTTTCTATTGAATAACTCGAATATCGTTATCTCTAGCGAAAACATGTCCCAGTACTAAATTTAACTACGTTAGGTTACCTACGAAAAAGGTTTTGCTCATTTTTTCAGTAGGACTAATACACTGAGGAGCCAAAGAAACTGGTACACCTGCCTAATATAGTGTAGGGCTCCGCGACCACGCAGAAGTGCAGCAACACGACGTGGCATGGCTTCGACTGATGTCTGAAGTAGTGCTGGAGGGAACTGACAACATGAATCCTGCAGGGCTGTCAATAAATCCGTAAGAGTGTGAGGGGTGGAGATCTCTTCGGAACAGCTCGTTGCAAGGCATCTCAGATATGCTCAATAATGTTTATGTCTGAGGAGTTTGGTGGCCAGTGGGGGTATTTAAATTTACAAGAGTGTTCCTGGAGGCACTCTCTAGCAATTCTGGACGTGTGGAGCGTCGAATTGTCCTGCTGGAATTTTCCAAGTCGTCGGAATGCACAATGGACATGAATCGATGCAGGTGATCAGACAGGATGCTTACATACATGTCACCTGTCAGAGTCGTATCAAGACGTGTCAGAGGTCTCATATCACTTCAACTGCACACGCCCCACACCATTACAGAGCCTCCACCAGCTTGAACAGTTCCCTGCTGACAAACAGGGTCCATGGATTCATCAGGTTGTCTCCATACCCGTACACGTCCATCCGCTCGATACAATTAGAAACGAGTCTCGTCCGACCAGGCAACCAATCATCAACAGTCCAATGTCGGTGTTGACGAGCCCAGGCGAGGCGTAAAGCTTTGTGTCATGCAGTCATCAAGGGTACACGAGTGGGGCTTTAGCTCTGAGAGCCCATATCGATGATGTTTCGTTGAATGGTTCGCACTGTGACACTTGTTGATGGCCCAGCATTGAAATATGCAGCAATTTGCGGAAGAATTGCAGTTCTGTCACATTGAACGATTCTCTTCAGTCGTCGTTGGTCCCGTTCTTGCAGGATCTTTTTTCGGCAGCAGGAAAGTCGGAGATTTGATGTTTTACCGGATTGCTAATATTCACATTGCACTCGTGAATTGGTCGTACAGGAAAATCCCCTCTTCATCGCTACCTCTTAGATGCTGTGTCCCATCGCTCCTGCGCCGACTATAACACCACGTTCAAACTCGCTTAAATCTTGAAAACCTGTCATTGTAGCAGCAATAACTGACCTAACAACTGCACCAGAGACTTGTTGTCTTACATAGGCATTTGCCGACCGCAGCACCGTATTCTGCCTATTTACATATCTCTGTATTTGAATACGTATGCCTATACCAGTTTCTTTGTCGCTTCAGTGTAGTTTGCGCACAGCGAGCGAGAGAATGTGAAAATTTCGCATTTGATTTATGAAGGCCAGCTCCAACAGTGCGCGTTGGATAAAACGACAGTGGTCGGGGCTGCTGAATCATGCTGTGTGTGTGTGTAAATATACAGGGTGTCCCACTTATCTTGTCTACCCTAAATAACTGTTTGTCCAGACGCAAATTACAAAATTTTTCAAGCAAATGTTCTGTAGCCGTCAGTGGGACATCAATCAGCATGATTGCCTTCGTTCTAGCTTTGTGTTTTACAAAGATATGAACAGCGGTATGACTTTTTAAAATGGCACCTTGTATTTTTTTTATTCGGTAATTCATTTCCTCTCCTAAAAACCTATTCAAAAATATATCACAGTGTACCATTCACTGAAACACAACGTTATTAATTACATAACACAACATTGACCTTGAGCCCGGGATCACAACCGTGTCCCTTTGCTGAAGTTGTCAGAAAACAAATGAAAACCAAGTAAAAACATAACACAAAATTGACTTTGACCCTCCTTTACCATTGCCCAGGAGTAGACATTCAAAGGTGCCCAAAGTGGTGACTCTGGACACCGATACGCTGGTGCACTCGTTTAATGAAAGAATTATTTACTGCTCCCAGTGTTGCCTGCTGAAGAGAATTACAAGCAAGCACGATACGTTCCTGCATGTTCTATGGAGTTGTTGGAATATCGCGATAGACAACGTCTTTAATGCATCCCCAAAGAAAGAAGTCCAGAGGACTTAAATCAGGAGACATATCAGGCAAGTAACTGTTCCTCCTCTACCAATCCATCTAGCAGGATACCTTCGGTTCAGAACACGACATGCACGCAAGGCTTTATGTGCTGGACATCCATCGTGGTGATACCACATAAGCATTCTGGTTCTTAGCGGTAGTTCATCCAGAATAGGAGGAAGAATTCGTCTGAGGAAGTTGGGATACACTGTGCCGTTTAGATTACCATTGATGAAATAAGGGCCAATAATTGTGGAACCAAGCATCCCACACCAGACGTTAACTCTCCATTGACGCTGATGTTCCACCTGTCTAAAACATCGTGGGTTGTCGCTGGACCAATAATGCAAGTTCCTTCTATTTACCTGTCCTTTGTTTGAGAAGGAACATTCATCAGTAAATAGAACATAGGAGAAGAAGTTTGGGTTGGCGAGGATTTGATGCTGTGCCCAGTGACAGAACTGTACACGATACTGGAAATCACTCCCATGCAATTCTAGATGTCGGTGTACATGGTAAGGATGGAACCGGTGACGTGTAAAAATACGATGTACACTGGTTTTAGGAATGCCAATCCAGTTTTCAAGCTGTCGTGTGCTCACATGTGGATTCATAGCAGCGGAAGCGAGAACCGCAACGTTGGCAGCTTCGTCTGTGCGGGTGCTACAACGATTGCGTTGTCGTGGGTTGAAATCTCCCGTTTCCTGTATGGTCGCAACAAGACGAGAAACATCTGTCTGGAAGGTTGGTTCTTGTTAGGATATCGCTCTCTGTACAGTTCCGCTGCCTGCATAGCATTTCGCCTACCTGCAACAAAAACAACAAAAGAAACGTTATGTCGATGCATTTGTAGGAATGACAGTCTTTACTGTACACCTACTCTACACAACAGTATTTAAAAGGACTAAACTACTGTACTAAATGTACCTGTACATGAGAAAACAGATTGCAATTAATGTTCTGCTAACTTACATTCCGCATTAAAAAAAAAATGTTCAGATGTGTGTGAAATCTTATGGGACTTAAGTGCTAAGGTCATGAGTCCCTAAGCTTACACACTACTTAACAAAAATTATCCTAAGGACAAACACACACACCTGTGCCCGAGGGAGGACTCGCACCTCCACCGGGACCAGCCTCAAAGTCCACGACTGCAGCGCCCTAGACTGCTTTTTTTTTTTTTTTTTTTTTTTTTTTAAACTCATTTTGTTCGCTTTTGTTCGTTGCATCTGCTCGGGGCGGACGTCGTAAGACATCCATTTATGTTCGTTGTTGTTCGATTGACTCAGTTTGTTTATTACAGAGGGCACGTAATCCTCTGACCGAACACGCTGAGCTACCGTGCCGGTTATCCGCTCGGCTAATCCCGCGCGGCTACATTCCCCATAGATGAGTGTGTTACTCATTCTACTCATACAACTCTTCAACTAACGATGGTTGACGGAATGACGGGTGTGCAGTCTACTTGTGTTTACATTTGTCCTCTGTAAAAGTCAGCACATGGATGTGTTTCATTACCCCGCGTACCTGCACTAAGCGCTGGGAGCGTCAACGTCAATGTTGTGTTATGTAATTAATAACGCAGTGTTTGTGTTTCAGTGAACTGTGATACATTTTTGAGAAAGTCTTTAGGAGAGGAAATGAATTACCGAATAAAAAATACAGGGTGTCATTTAAAAAGTCATACCGATGTTCATACCTGTGTAAAAAAACAAAAAAAAAACAAAGCTACACCGAAGACAATCATGCTGATTGATGTCCCCCTGACGGCTAAAGAACATTTTGTAATTTGCGTCTGGACAAATAGTTATTTAGAGTGGTCAAGATAAATGGGACACCTTTTATACACTCCTGGAAATGGAAAAAAGAACACATTGACACCGGTGTGAGACCCACCATACTTGCTCCGGACACTGCGAGAGGGCTGTACAAGCAATGATCACACGCACGGCACAGCGGACACACCAGGAACCGCGGTGTTGGCCGTCGAATGGCGCTAGCTGCGCAGCATTTGTGCACCGCCGCCGTCAGTGTCAGCCAGTTTGCTGTGGCATACGGAGCTCCATCGCAGTCTTTAACACTGGTAGCATGCCGCGACAGCGTGGACGTGAACCGTATGTGCAGTTGACGGACTTTGAGCGAGGGCGTATAGTGGGCATGCGGGAGGCCGGGTGGACGTACCGCCGAATTGCTCAACACGTGGGGCGTGAGGTCTCCACAGTACATCGATGTTGTCGCCAGTGGTCGCCGGAAGGTGCACGTGCCCGTCGACCTGGGACCGGACCGCAGCGACGCACGGATGCACGCCAAGACCGTAGGATCCTACGCAGTGCCGTAGGGGACCGCACCGCCACTTCCCAGCAAATTAGGGACACTGTTGCTCCTGGGGTATCGGCGAGGACCATTCGCAACCGTCTCCATGAAGCTGGGCTACGGTCCCTCACGCCCCAACATCGTGCAGCCCGCCTCCAGTGGTGTCGCGACAGGCGTGAATGGAGGGACGAATGGAGACGTGTCGTCTTCAGCGATGAGAGTCGCTTCTGCCTTGGTGCCAATGATGGTCGTATGCGTGTTTGGCGCCGTGCAGGTGAGCGCCACAATCAGGACTGCATACGACCGAGGCACACAGGGCCAACACCCGGCATCATGGTGTGGGGAGCGATCTCCTACACTGGCCGTACACCACTGGTGATCGTCGAGGGGACACTGAATAGTGCACGGTACATCCAAACCGTCATCGAACCCATCGTTCTACTTGCTGTTCCAACAGGACAATGCACGTCCGCATGTATCCCGTGCCACCCAACGTGCTCTAGAAGGTGTAAGTCAACTACCCTGGCCAGCAAGATCTCCGGATCTGTCCCCCATTGAGCATGTTTGGGACTGGATGAAGCGTCGTCTCACGCGGTCTGCACGTCCAGCACGAACGCTGGTCCAACTGAGGCGCCAGGTGGAAATGGCATGGCAAGCCGTTCCACAGGACTACATCCAGCATCTCTACGATCGTCTCCATGGGAGAATAGCAGCCTGCATTGCTGCGAAAGGTGGATATACAGTGTACTAGTACCGACATTGTGCATGCTCTGTTGCCTGTGTCTATGTGCCTGTGGTTCTGTCAGTGTGATCATGTGATGTATCTGACCCCAGGAATGTGTCAATAAAGTTTCCCCTTCCTGGGACAATGAATTCACGGTGTTCTTATTTCAATTTCCAGGAGTGTATATACACTACTAGCCATTAAAATTGCTAAACCAAGAAGAAATGCAGATGATAAACGGGTATTCATTCGACGAATATATTATACTAGAACTGACATGTGATTGCATTTTCACGCAATTTGGGTGCATAGATCCTGAGAAATCAGGACCGTACCCAGAACAACCACCTCTGACCGTAATAACGACCTTGATACGCCTGGACATTGAGTCAAACAGAGCTTGGATGGCGTGTACAGGTACAGCTGCCCATGCAGCTTCAACACGATACCACATTTGATCAACAGTATTGACTGGCGTATTGTGACGAGCCAGTTACTCGGCCACCATTGACCAGACGTTTTCACTTGGTGACAGATCTGGAGAATGTGTTGGCCAGAAAGGCCTGTACAGGACCTGCAACATGCGGTCGTGCATTATCCTGCTGAAATGTAGGGTTTCGCAGGGATCGAATGAAGGGTAGAGCCACAAGTCGTAACACATCTGAAATGTAACGTCCACTGCTCAAAGTGCCGTCATTGCGAACAAGAGGTGATCGAGACGTGTAACCAATGGCACCCCATACCATCGCCCCGGGTGATACGCCAGTATGGCGATGACGAATACACGCTTCCAATGTGCGTTCACCGCGATGTCGCCAAACACAGATGCAACCATCATGATGCTGTAAACAGAAAATGGATTCATCCGAAAAAATGGCGTTTTGCCATTCGTGCACCCAGGTTCGTCGTTGAGTACACCATCGCAGGCGCTCCTGACTGTGATGCAGCGTCAAGGGTAACTGCAGTCATGGTCTCCGAGCTGATAGTCCGTTCTGCTGCAAACGTCATCGAACTGTTCGTGCAGATGGTTGTTGTCTTGCAAACGTCCCCATCTGTTGACTCAGGGATCGAGAAGTGGCTGCACGATCCGTTTCGCCCATGCGGATAAGATTCCTGTCATCTCGACTGCTAGTGATATGAGGCCGTTAGGATCCAGCACGGCGTTCCGTATTACCCTCCTGAACCCACCGATTCCATATTCTGCTGACCGTCATTCGATCTCGACCAACGCGAGCAGCAATGTCGCGATACGATAAACCGCAATCGCGGTAAGCTACAATCCGACCTTTATCAAAGTCGGAAACGTGATGGTACGCATTTCTCCTCCTTACACGAGGCATCACAACAACGTTTCACCAGGCAACGTCGGTCAACTGCCAGTTGTGTAAGAGAAATCGACTGGAAACCTTCCTCATTTCAGCATGTTTTAGGTGTCGCCACCGGCGCCAACCGTGTGTGAATGCTCTGAAAAGATAATCATTTGCATATCACAGCATGTTCTTCCTGTCGGTTAAATTTCGCGTCTGTAGCACGTCATCTTCGTGGTTTAGCAATTTTAATGGCCAGTAGTATATATATATATATATATATATATATATATATATATATATATATATATATATATATATACTCCTGGAAATTGAATTAAGAACACCGTGAATTCATTGTCCCAGGAAGGGGAAACTTTATTGACACATTCCTGGGGTCAGATACATCACATGATCACACTGACAGAACCACAGGCACATAGACACAGGCAACAGAGCATGCACAATGTCGGCACTAGTACAGTGTATATCCACCTTTCGCAGCAATGCAGGCTGCTATTCTCCCATGGAGACGATCGTAGAGATGCTGGATGTAGTCCTGTGGAACGGCTTGCCATGCCATTTCCACCTGGCGCCTCAGTTGGACCAGCGTTCGTGCTGGACGTGCAGACCGCGTGAGACGACGCTTCATCCAGTCCCAAACATGCTCAATGGGGGACAGATCCGGAGATCTTGCTGGCCAGGGTAGTTGACTTACACCTTCTAGAGCACGTTGGGTGGCACGGGATACATGCGGACGTGCATTGTCCTGTTGGAACAGCAAGTTCCCTTGCCGGTCTAGGAATGGTAGAACGATGGGTTCGATGACGGTTTGGATGTACCGTGCACTATTCAGTGTCCCCTCGACGATCACCAGTGGTGTACGACCAGTGTAGGAGATCGCTCCCCACACCATGATGCCGGGTGTTGGCCCTGTGTGCCTCGGTCGTATGCAGTCCTGATTGTGGCGCTCACCTGCACGGCGCCAAACTCGCATACGACCATCATTGGCACCAAGGCAGAAGCGACTCTCATCGCTGAAGACGACACGTCTCCATTCGTCCATCCATTCACGCCTGTCGCGACACCACTGGAGGCGGGCTGCACGATGTTGGGGCGTGAGCGGAAGACGGCCTAACGGTGTGCGGGACCGTAGCCCAGCTTCATGGAGAGGGTTGCGAATGGTCCACGCCGATACCCCAGGAGCAACAGTGTCCCTAATTTGCTGGGAAGTGGCGGTGCGGTCCCCTACGGCACTGCGTAGGATCCTACGGTCTTGGCGTGCATCCGTGCGTCGCTGCGGTCCGGTCCCAGGTCGACGGGCACGTGCACCTTCCGCCGACCACTGGCGACAACATCGATGTACTGTGGAGACCTCACGCCCCACGTGTTGAGCAATTCGGCGGTACGTCCACCCGGCCTCCCGCATGCCCACTATACGCCCTCGCTCAAAGTCCGTCAACTGCACATACGGTTCACGTCCACGCTGTCGCGGCATGCTACCAGTGTTAAAGACTGCGATGGAGCTCCGTATGCCACGGCAAACTGGCTGACACTGACGGCGGCGGTGCATAAATGCTGCGCAGCTAGCGCCATTCGACGGCCAACACCGCGGTTCCTGGTGTGTCCGCTGTGCCGTGCGTGTGATCATTGCTTGTACTACAGCCCTCTCGCAGTGTCCGGAGCAAGTATGGTGGGTCTGACACACCGGTGTCAATGTGTTCTTTTTTCCATTTCCAGGAGTATATATATATATATATATATATATATATATATATATATATATATATGTGTGTGTGTGTGTGTGTGTGTGTGTTATTAAGACCTTTTGTGTGGCTAAGAATACGAGCCCCTGGTTCTGTGAAATCCATACATCAATAGCACTTTTCATTTTCGCAATATTTGTGGAACAATTTTAGGTGATTAACCCTGTATACATATGTTTAACCCTCCTGTAAAATGGTTCAAATGGCTCTGAGCACTATGGGACTTAACATCTGTGGTCATCAGTCGCCTAGAACTTAGAACTACTTAAACCTAACTAACCTAAGAACATCACACACAGCCATGCCCTAGGCAGGATTCGAACCTGCGACCGTAGCGGTCACGCAGTTCTTGGCTGAAGCGCCTAGAACCGCATGGCCACACCTGCCGGCTTAACCCTCCTGTATACACATGTATGCATTAAACACCTAAAATTGCACCACAAATATTGCGAAAATGGAAAATGCTGTTGACGTGTGGTTTTCACAGAATGGAGTGGTAGCGAGTGGCTCGTATTCTTAGCCACACAAAAGATTGTAATAATACTTATAAACCGTATTTTTTGTCCGAAGATACACTTTTTTAAATCTAAAAATGTCTGTTGATTATAACAAACGAAAAGTAGGGTAAATTAGAACATAAGCACATAAAATTCACTCTAAGTATTATTATAATCTGTTCATCGGCTGACAATGGCTTCAATACGAGCCCCTGTCTACCAACCCATTCTGTGAAAACCGCACATCGATAGCGCATTCCAATTCCGCAATCAAGTTGTTGGTGATTCACGACGTCAGAAGTTCTAAGGGGCTTTTCGCCGGTGATGCTGTTGAATACAAAGACGTCGGACGCTAGAAAGTTATAGCGAAATGCAGGAAGACCTGCAGATTATCGATACTTGGTGAAGGGAGAGGCAGTTGGCCCTCAACATAAACAAATACAACGTATTGCATATAAAAAGACCCATTATTGTATGCTTACACGACAGCAGGACAAACACTGAAAGCAGTTAATTCCATAAAATATCTAGGAGCATGCCTACGGAGACATCTGAATGAAACGACCACATAAAATAAATCACCAGCAAATCAGATGTCATACTTAGATTCATTGGACGAAACCACATGAAATGTAGTCCGTCAACAAAGGAAGTAGCTTTGAAAACATTCGTTCGAAGAATATTTGACTACTGCACACCAGTATGGGATCTGTACCAGATAGGTCTGATAGAGGAAAAGGAGAATATCCGAAGAAGGGCAATATGTTCCGGTACGGGTTCATTCAACAAGCACGAATGCGTCACGGATATTATCAACCAACCCTAGTGGCAGACGCTGCAAGAGACGAGTTCTGCATCTCTGCATGGTTTTGCTGTTATAGTACCGAGGGCGTACGTTCCTAGAGGAGTCAACAAATATATTGATTCCTCCTACGTATATCTCGTAGATATACCGTGAAGATAAAATTAGTGCACCTCGCACCGACACAGACGTTCATCGGCATCAGTCTCTTAGCGAACTATTCGTGACTGGAACAGGAAAAAGAGAGAGCTGACAGTGATACACAAAGTTCCCTTCGCCACAACCGAATGGTAGCTTGCGAAGTACAGATGTGTACCTGGCCATCGCAAATGATTCATACTGGCAATTATGGTGGCTCAAATGGCTCTGAGCACTATGGGACTCAACTGCTGTGGTCATAAGTCCCCTAGAACTTAGAACTACTTAAACCTAACTAACCTAAGGACAGCACACAACACCCAGACATCACGAGGCAGAGAAAATCCCTGACCCCGCCGGGAATCGAACCCGGGAACCCGGGCGTGGGAAGCGAGAACGCTACCGCACGACCACGAGATGCAGGCTATTATGGTGGCCATTACCCTCATATGCCATGGATTATTAAACATTATAAGCAGTTGAATACGATTCTATATATTTGTCGCAGTGTAAGAAATTTGTAAACTGCACAGCAAACAGGTTCGCTTTCAAAAATTAAAATACTTTTGTGAGTTGAATAGGACAAGCTGTTCTTCACGTCACAACAAACTGTCTTTACTTTAAGAGGCCTAGATATTTCAGCCTTATACTTCACTTTTGAGAATGTGTCTGCAAGTGTTTTTCGTATTAGACTTCCTGATTTAGGTTTAAGCCCACGTTTTTAGATTATTTTGTCTAGGGTTCCTGAATCTACATCTACATCTACATCTATACTCCGCGAGCCACCTTACGGTGTGTGGCGGAGGGTACTTATTGTACCACTATCTGATCCCCCCTTCCCTGTTCCATTCACGAATTGTGCGTGGGAAGAACGACTGCTTGTAAGTCTCCGTATTTGCTCTAATTTCTCGGATCTTTTCGTTGTGATCATTACGCGAGATATATGTGGGCGGTAGTAATATGTTGCCCATCTCTTCCCGGAATGTGCTCTCTCGTAATTTCGATAATAAACCTCTCCGTATTGCGTAACGCCTTTCTTGAAGTGTCCGCCACTGGAGCTTGTTCAGCATCTCCGTAACGCTCTCGCGCTGACTAAATGTCCCCATGACGAATCGCGCTGCTTTTCGCTGGATCATGTCTATCTCTTCTATTAATCCAACCTGGTAAGGGTCCCATACTGATGAGCAATACTCAAGAATCGGACGAACAAGCGTTTTGTAAGCTACTTCTTTCGTCGATGAGTCACATTTTCTTAGAATTCTTCCTATGAATCTCAACCTGGCGCCTGCTTTTCCCACTATTTGTTTTATGTGATCATTCCACTTCAGATCGCTCCGGATAGTAACTCCTAAGTATTTTACGGTCGTTACCGCTTCCAATGATTTACCACCTATGGCATAATCGTACTGGAATGGATTTCTGCCCCTATGTATGCGCATTATATTACATTTATCTACGTTTAGGGAAAGCTGCCAGCTGTCGCACCATGCATTAATCCTCTGCAGGTCTTCCTGGAGTACGTACGAGTCTTCTGATGTTGCTACTTTCTTGTAGACAACCGTGTCATCTGCAAATAGCCTCACGGAGCTACCGATGTTGTCAACTAAGTCATTTATATATATTGTAAACAATAAAGGTCCTATCACGCTTCCTTGCGGTACTCCCGAAATTACCTCTACATCTGCAGATTTTGAACCGTTAAGAATGACATGTTGTGTTCTTTCTTCTAGGAAATCCTGAATCCAATCACAAACCTGGTCCGATATTCCGTAAGCTCGTATTTTTTTCACTAAACGTAAGTGCGGAACCGTATCAAATGCCTTCCTGAAGTCCAGGAATACGGCATCAATCTGCTCGCCAGTGTCTACGGCACTGTGAATTTCTTGGGCAAATAGGGCGAGCTGAGTTTCACATGATCTCTGTTTGCGGAATCCATGTTGGTTATGATGAAGGAGATTCGTATTATCTAAGAACGTCATAATACGAGAACACAAAACATGTTCCATTATTCTACAACAGATTGACGTAAGCGAAATAGGCCTATAATTATTCGCATCTGATTTATGACCCGTCTTGAAAATGGGAACGACCTGTGCTTTCTTCCAGTCGCTAGGTACTTTACGTTCTTCCAGCGATCTACGATAAATTGCTGATAGAAAGGGGGCAAGTTCTTTAGCATAATCACTGTAGAATCTTAAGGGTATCTCGTCTGGTCCGGATGCTTTTCCGCTACTAAGTGATAGCAGTTGTTTTTCAATTCCGATATCGTTTATTTCAATATTTTCCATTTTGGCGTCCGTGCGACGGCTGAAGTCAGGGACCGTGTTACGATTTTCCGCAGTGAAACAGTTTCGGAACACTGAATTCAGTATTTCTGCCTTTCTTCGGTCGTCCTCTGTTTCGGTGCCATCGTGGTCAACGAGTGACTGAATAGGGGATTTAGATCCGCTTACCGATTTTACATATGACCAAAACTTTTTAGGGTTCTTGTTTAGATTGTTTGCCAATGTTTTATGTTCGAATTCGTTGAATGCTTCTCTCATTGCTCTCTTTACGCTCTTTTTCGCTTCGTTCAGCTTTTCCTTATCAGCTATGATTCGACTACTCTTAAACCTATGATGAAGCTTTCTTTGTTTCCGTAGTACCTTTCGTACATGATTGTTATACCACGGTGGATCTTTCCCCTCGCTTTGGACCTTAGTCGGTACGAACTTATCTAAGGCGTGAACTCTGTAGTTTATACACAACACAATGACTACTCGCATGGCTGCAGTGAATTCTACTTCAGAAGCCGGAGGTACTTTGCATACTGCTGTAGTATATGCAAGGAAACTAATAGACTGTCTTCCTCCTGGATGGAGGCTGTTATCAGTAGTGAGGCTAGGCCAGTGCTGGTGCAGTTTGTTACTGCAGGTTGGGTACATCAGGGGCTGATATGTACTCAGGGGCAAGCCTATTATTCTCCTTTGATTGACAGGTACTTAACCTATTGTTCTGTTAAGTGCTTTTCCATGTCAACCCCATTTCCTTTTGATTGACTAGCACTTAACGGAACAATAGGTTAAGTACCTGTCAGTCGAAGGAGAACAATAGGCTTGCCACTGAGTGCATACCTGCCCCTGATGTAGGCAACCCGCACTAACAAACTGCACCAGCACTGGCCTAGCCCTCTACTATTATCAAGGCTAGAGGTGGTATTAGCGCCATGTCTGCTGGGGTGACTAAATTTTTGTCCAGTGTAGATGGAGCATTGGAACAGCACCCGCATGAAATACAGGGTGTTTGTTTTAACATGAAACAACTAAATATCTCGAAAAGGACACCTCACATAAAAAAATGCTCTACGTGAAAAGTTAATACTATTAAAGGTGACATCTGTCTGTGCTACAAATGACCACCACCTAACCACCCCTCCTGCATGGGCGGGATAAACTTTGTATTTTCGAATACGAACTCTCTATTATTATTGCATATTCGGATACGATGCAGAAAAAATAGGTATCGTTTACCAAATCATTGTTTCCGATTTGTGGTGGATGGTGCTGTAATCGACAAATAACGAGTGTGCCTGTTTTTGCAATTAACAACTGACGCATTTGATTCTACATTACATTTACGATGTAACTGTAAACCTTTGTGCTCTAACTGTTGATACTAATGTTCAAACGTTACTTGAGTGTTGCAAATGCGATTGCGGAATACGAATAACATGGCTAGACATTGATATTTCTGGCCAATAAGCTGCTTGTATGGTAATGTAGTTTTCCCTGTGACGCTGATTGTGGTGAGTCCGCAAATTATCGGAATGCTTGATTTCGGTGGCTGCCTTCTGACCCCGCCATCAAGGTGAATGACTCCGATGTGTGTTTTCATCTAACTACCGTAACTCTCGTGGCGGCCAATATGTGGCTACCGGGAGATGCAAACCACAACCACTGTAATAAGGTAAAATGTCCATGAAGTGATAGTAACAGGCGCACCTGCCATGGCTACTCGCCGAAATCAAGCACCCCCAATGGTGAGTGGCTAAGGGACTCACCAAAGTCAAGACCCCAATGGGAACAGAAAACTATTACATCGTAATCGTTGTTTTGGATCATGCTAACAAGGGTACTGTGTAATCAAATTTGCAATACTGAAGTAAATTTCGAACATAAATATGAACCTTTAGAACAAAAAGGTTTACATTTACATTGTAAATGAAATCTAGAATCAAATGCGTCAGTTCTCAATTGTAAAAACAGGCACACTTGATATTTGTGTATGCAGCACCATCTGCCACGAATGAAAAACAATGTTTTGACAAACGACAGTATTTTTTTGACATGGAATTCCAGTATACAATAAAAATGGGACGTTTCCTTTTGGAAATGCAAAGTAGGCCCCGCCCTCGTGGCAGGATTGGTTAGGAGGTGGCCAGTTGTAACACAGACAGATACCCCATTTACTAATATTAACTTTTCGCGTATAACTTTTTTTTTCGTACGAGGAATCGTTTTCGAGACATTAAATTGTCTCAAGTTCAAACAAACACCTCGTATATCAAAATGACAAGGAATCGAAACAGATGCGTTGTCCGTATAACGAAAAGAAAGCAGCCACGATGCAGCCCGAGGTGCATGTTGTGGCGGTGCCGTAAGAGACGCTTCTTGCGGGGACCGCAGCGGCAGCCGGCGGTGCGAAGGCCTCATTATGCAGCAGCGGGAAGTAGGCCGTCGGCATTAGGGGCTGTCGCAACCCCGGAGGTCGGTGGCCACTGTGAAGGCCCCGCCACACCGACGCCCCGCGTCCGGCAAGGACGCGCCCGCCAAAGCCAGCACACAGCTATCAACATCTGCCTTAATCTTATTATAACACCACTCCCATTTCCTTTTCTTACCTAGAAAAATGAGAAGTAGGAAGTAGTGTTAACAAACACGGAGCGTATTTTCCTAACCTGTGTGAGGTGTAGTGAGATGATAAGCTGACGGGGTAGGATGTGAAAGAGACAATGTTCTCTATTAATCCGCTGTTATTCTTGACGCAATAGCGGAGAAGAAATTATATCTCAGTTCTAAAATAGTGAAAGACAGAAACTAAGCAGTTCGAAATGTGCAATCACAGATTCTTTAAGTTCTTTGGACACATAATTAGGAAGTAAGGAGAAAACTAAGATAACTCCTGCATCCAAGAGAAAACTGAAGTGACAAACCTACGAGGGAGACGTCCTAGTAGATGGAAACCAACTGAACATTAGGACAACCGAAGAAAGAGTACGATCGTTGGAAAGGACTTTGTATTGAAATTTCACCACTATCAATACTCAAAGAAAGGATAAAGAACTGTGTTTACTTGTTTAACCTGATCACGTTAAGGACTTTAGGCTCCCTCTTATATCGGGCATGGTTTTATGTTTACAAAACTTTCTACAACACAGTTCAATTCAGTAATGATAATTACAACACAGTAAATAATAATAATAATAATCATACTGGTGGATGGATAATCTGCATGTATCTAAGGCCACTTGAAATAATTGTCTTGGTTAAGAACTAAGAGTAATACCACCATCACCACCACCATCACTACAACTACCACTACTACTACTTCTACCACTACTACTATTAATAATAACAGTAATTACAGTGACAAACAAAATACAAATTTAATCATGAGTAAGGGGATGAAAAACAGATGTTATGACGTAGCGAGTTCTAAGATTCAGGAAAACTGCTGCAGCTATGGACTTGTTGAAATGAGAAATGTCTAGTGAGAAATGAGAGTTCTTAGTTACAATTGGGGAAAGGCTTGCTTCAAAAGGAAGAGCTTAGTGCTGATTGATGAGGTAGTTGGTTAGCTTTTTTGCGGTTAATCATTTGTCTGATATTGTGAGGGAGATAATGCAAAAGTAGAGTTGCTTTTACCGGAAAGCATTTAGAGAAGGCCTCTGTATGATGAAGTCGGCCAGAAAGGATATTTCTCTGAAGGGAACGAGGCTTTCTGCTTTACTGTTCAGGTAAGGACATGGAGAGATAGGAAAGTCTGTACACGTTTATCAGGAGGTAAAACAGGTAGATTATGTGAAAATCTTAGAGTCTGTCTGAGCGTGGTCACGAATCTTGGATAACAATACTAATATCTTGTAAACCCACTTCTGTTACAATCCAGTTTTTCACTCGTGCGCTGAGATGATGATATCTTATGAGGTGATGTTTCACGCTGCTTCAAACTGTTCTCACATGTGGATAGGGGATGTGGCTGATTGTACACAGGACAGCACGCCGTCTCAGCAAGTCCCACGCATTCTCAGTGAGGAACAGGTCTGGTAATCGTGATGGCCAGTAGAATTGGCCAACATATTGGACAGCATGTTGTATTATATTTTCTGCTTATATCTTGCTCTGTTCAGAGTTACACCAACAGGCACCAGACGTGTATTATCATTGGCCCTTCTCACCAGACGCCACAAGGTGGTCCTACACGTCACTATCTGACATACTTTGACAATTGCTCTCCTACCAATGTCAGTCTCGTAGATCAGTAATGACACTAAGGCAATATCTGGTCTCATCTAGTCACACACAGCAACGCATCATTTATCTCTCCAGATATGGGCTTCACCATACCTTGGAAGAAGTGGAGTATTGTGATGACGTATTTAAATAGCGACATCGTGGAAACACAAGAAGCTCTTGTACCGAATATTTATTTCGAAAGAGGTAGTTTCGGTCAAGTGTCCGTCTGAAATACACGAATTAGCATTGCATGTAGTGTAAACAATGTTTCCTGACGTCAAACACAGAAATAAAACTGTTGTTAGCGGTACTAGCTTTCGCCCTGAATGTAACGCAGGCCTTAATCATTTCTGCAGATGTTGTGCTTCCAGAGGTTACTGCTCTTCTACGTTGTAGTTGCGACACAATACTATGTACGACTGGGAACTATACCATGAAAATCATTTGTTCTAGTAACTCAATAACATGCTTGAATCGACATATGTATGTTTCGATGTATGACACATTAGTTGCAAGAAATCGATTGTCGCCAACCTAAAGGCCGATTAGAACATGTTAGACTACAAAATTCTTTGAGTACAAAATTTGCGTCATAAATATTGATATATTTATTGCAGCGCAATATGAATTTTTGATATCAGCATTAGAATTCTCATCAGTTAAAAAGTCTTTTGGTATCAGTCATTTCAAGTATATTCCAGACGTAAACATGCAGCACAAATTTCAACTATTGATCTCAGCTATTAGATTTTCCCCAACATTACTATCATATAATGAACGTAAAAATAAAACAATGAGTCGCATGGCAATACTGGCTGAGAGACTCCGAGGAGTAGGTTCAGTCGTCAAATCGGAGAGGAGTTTCTTCCTTCCCGCACAGTGGCCCTTTTCTACGTAATTTGTCAGAGTTTCGTATTAACTCTGTCTAATGAGTGTAGGTGACTGTAGTGGGGGTGTATGTTTATGTGGCGTTATCACAACAGAAGGGAAAATGGCGTTCCCAGTGCCGGAACATCGCCCACTTCTTCAGACGGACGGATCAACGTCGTCAGTGACATATACTGTCTCCCAATGATACACTGCCTAGAGGTTTGGAAATTAATCCAGGATATTGGCGCAAGATCTGGTGGTCAGGAACTTTACGCTATCATATGTTCTTTCGTCACAGGCTAAATACTTTGCCTCTAAGCCAGGGTTAGAACTGACTACCTCCAAGACGAGTGCCGCCTAATAGGCGCGCATTAGAGACGTCGGCGACAGAGGTAGAATATACTGAATGTACAGACATCAAAATAAGTTTTGCATCACCTCGGTTCCGAGAGTTCCGGAACCTGTACAGAGAATTGGAATAGAGAACAACATGAACATCATTTCCGCCCTTTTTATTGCTTATGAAAACCACACACTGCATGTTGTTGGTACATAGGCGGTGGTCCAGATTGCTGTACACATCGGTACCTCTAATACCTAGTAGCACGTCCTCCTCCATTGATGTATGCCTGTATTCGTCGTGGCATACTATCCACAAGTTCATCAAGGCACTGTTGGTCCAGATTGTCCCACTCCTCAACGGCGATTCGGCGTAGATCCCTCAGAGTGATTGGTGAGTTACGTCGTCGATAAACAGCCCTTCTCAATCCCTCCCAAGGATGTTCAATAGGGTTAATGTCTGGAGAACATGCTGGCCACTCTAGTCGAGCGATGACGTTATCTCGAAGGAAGTCATTCACAAGATGTGCACGATGGGGCCGCGAATTGTCGTCTATGAAGACGAATGCGTTGCCAATATGCTACCGATATGCTTGCACTATCGGTCGGAGGATGGCATTCACGTATCGTACGGCGCCTTCTATGACCACCAGCGGCGTACGTATGCCCACATAATGCCACCCCAAAACAGCAGGGAACCTCCACCTTGCTGCACTCGCTGGACAGTGCGTCTAAGGCGTTCAGCCTGACCGGATTGCCTTCAAACACATCACACAAACACACACGATTGTCTGGTTGAAGGCATATGCAACACTTATCGATGAAGAGAACGTGATGCCAATCCTAAGCGGTCCATTCGGCATGATGTTGGGCCCATATGTACCGCGCTGCATGGTGTCGTGGTTGCAAAGATGGATCTCGCCATGGACGTCGAGAGTGAAGTATCGTATTATGCAGCCTACTGCGCACAGTTTGAATCGTAACACGACGTCCTGTGGCTGCACGAACAGCATTATTCGACATGGTGGCGTTGCTGCCAGGGTTACTCGGAGTCTTAATCCATAAGTAGCGCTCATCCACTGCAGTAATAGCCCTTGGGCGGCCTGAGCGAGGCAGGTCATCTACAGTTCCTGTCTCTCTGTATCTCCTCCATGTCCGAACAACATCGCTTTGGTTCAGTCCAGTTGCCTGGACACTTCCTTTGTTGAGAGTCCTTCCTGGCACAGAGTAACAATGCGGCCGCGATCGATCCGCGGTATTGACCGTCTAGGCATGGTTGAACTACAGACAACACGAGCTGTGTACTTCCTTCCTGGTGCAGTGACTGGAACTGATCGACTGTCGGACCCCCTCCGTCTAATAGGCGCTGCTCATGCATAGTTGCTTACATCTTTGGGCGGGTACAGTGACATCTCAGAACAGTCAAAGGGACTGTGTCTGTGATACAATATCCACAGTCAACGTCTACCTTTAGGAGTTCTGGGAACCGGGGTGATGCAAAACTATTTTTGATGTGTGTATAAAGCACTCAAAACAACATAGTATGATGATAGAACTTAAAGGAGAAAGCTTCTATTAGCTCATTTGGTCAAATGAATATTCCAAAACTCTGACGTTATAACGTGAATATACCCTGTCCAGAAGCCCAAAGAACCAACTACTCAAACAACATACACAAAATCTAAGTTAATATTCTTCATATAAAAAGAAAGAGGAAACGGCTGACACATGCTATAAGAATATACAACATATTTCTTTATTTTGTAAAAGGAATAAATGATTTTTATGTTGAAATGTCTATCACACACACACACACACACACACACACACACACACACACACACACACGCAAACACACAAACGTCTAAGGAAACTGCGTAGAACTCTACGTACGCGATCGAAGATTCATTGAAACGCTACCTATATCTCTGCCAGCCATCCGAGGAAACCAGGGTTATCAGACTCAAGAAATGTGCTCTGCTATTGGAGACGGCATGTTAGTTTTTAGTCCAAGCATTCTGTGACGGCCTGATATTAAAGTTTCATAATGTATTACCTGAAAACAAAAAAAATGAACGTATAGGAAATTAAATTTTAAATAGAGTACCTTTTTCACGAACATGGCTAAAAAACCCGCAAAGTTATAAAAACCGGTCTTTCTTAAATAAGTAAAAACAATAGTTTCTATCGAAAAATATTGAATGACAAAGTTGTATGGCTTAAAACGACCTATCGATTGCTTTTTTATAAGTATTGCTTTCTTACATTTAGAGATACATAAAAAACTGTTAAAAACGGGTTTTCTATAATTCGTTAACATTCGCGTTCCCATACTTAAAGTCAAAAAAGTAATTGTTAGAAAAATTAAAAAATATTAATTATTTTTATTCCAAGTTCCAAGTGTAGCGAGGAAGGAAAAAAGAGTAAGAGGGCTTCGTCCACATACAAGAGCGCAAAGCGAACTCGAATCAAACTGCCCAGCAAAATTATTAGTTTACAAGGCTCTGTCTTCAAAATATTACTGCATAACCAAAGGTGAGGCTGTACTAGGAGGAGATAGTATGACCAAAGTAGTCTTTGTATCATGCAAGTGACTCGCAAATCGCGGACTGGTAAGTAATACACTATCCAGTCACAATAATACGAACACCTGTCAAGAGCCTGAATAACTTCTTTTTTTTACAGCGTGGATCGCTATTAGACGTCCAGGAAGAAAATCAGTGAGGTTCTGGAAGATACCAACATGGATGAGGACCCATGCAGACTTCAGTGCCGTGGCCAGCTGTGCTAGGTTTATCGGTTGAGGATCCATGGCGCGAACAGTGATCGAAGTTTTCCATTGGGTTCAAACTCGAGGAGACTGGTAGACAGGGGAGTACGGTAAACCATTCTGGTGCTCTTCGAACCACGCACGCACACTGCGAGCTGTGTGACACGTTGCATTGTTCTGCTGGTAGATACCATCGTACCGAGGAAAAACAAACTGCATGTAGGGGTGGAAATGGTACCCAAGGATAGATGCATAAACGTGTTGATCCATTGTGCCTTCAAGAATGACGACATCACCCAGGGAATGCCACGAAAACATTATCCAGACCATAGGTCTCCCTCTTCCAGCCTTGAACCTTCCGACGATTGTTGCAGGATGTTTGCTTTCAGAAGTTTCACGCTGCAAACGCCAACGCCATCTGTCCGATGGAACATAAAACGCGATTCATCTGAAAAGGCCACCTGTCACCACTCCGTGGAAACCAGGTGTGGTATCGGTGTGCGAATTCCAGCTTTCGTCTAAATGAATGGCAGTCAACAGGGATGCATGCACCAAGTGCCTGCTGCAGAGGCACATACGCAGCAAAGTTCGCTGAACAGTCGTTGAGGAGACACTGTTGGTAGCCCCTTGATTCATCTGGGTGGTCAGTTGCTGAAAGTTGTACGTCTATTCGCCTGCCGTCTGTGAATGGTTATTTGGACACTGACGTCGAATATACGGGGTGGTCACATCAATGTGACTGGACCGTGTATGACATGTTTCTAACAGACAGCTTTCACAGGTACAGGAGCTTTACGCTATTTTTCAACTATAAATAAGTGTAGATAAAAGATAACAGTCTCACGGTCCATGTGTGAAACTAAATTATTTAAAAGATGTCAACAATAAGTCAGTACAGCGTGGAAGTAAGTTCGGCTGTGCCCCAAGAAAATACAGGATGTAGAAAAACTACACATATAACTTTGCAGAGTTGTTAGAGGAAATAAAAAAAAAAATACTTTTGCTCTGTAACAAAAATGTCACAGGTGCACCGTTTCCCCACTAGGAGTCGAAGGATTTGACGTAGGTCTTCCCTTAGACCAATGTCCACAGTTAATTTGACTGCATTATTTGCAGTACATTAACACTGGAAACTGATTTACAACACAATTACGTATTACTGGTGCAAGTAGGCTGTTTAGATTTTTATGTTGGTAACACCACGTAGCGCTCTGTATGAAAATCGCTTACTACGCAGTGTGCAGTCTGTGGCTGGTTGGACTCATTGTTGGAATATTCACTTGTGTAGCGTTCGGCAGTTGGATGTGAACAGCGCGTAGCGTTGGGCAGTTGGAGGTGAGCCGCCAGCAGTGGTGGATGTGGAGATTGAGATGCCAGAGCTTTGAGAGGTTACTATGAGCGGACGATCAGGACGTGTGTCCGTCGGAAAAAGGAAATTTGTTTAATTGAATGTCACAAAATTATATATATATTATGACTTTTGAACGCTATTAAGATAAATACATTGTTTGTTCTCTATCAAAATCTTTCATTTGCTAACTATTCCTATCAGTAGTTAATGCCTTCAGTAGTTAGAACCTTTTATTTAGCTGGCAGTATTGCCACTCTCTGTATTGCGGTACTTCGAGTCACGAAGATTTTTGTAAGGTGAGTGATTCATGATAGGTATAAGTTATTGTTAGTCAGGGCCATTCCTGTGTAGGGATTATTGAAAGTCAGATTGCGTTGCGCTTAAAATATTATGCGTCAGTTTAGTGATGGTCAGAATAAGTAAAGAGAGAACTGTCTAGTACGTTCAGTTTTGCTCAGCTGTTTCAGCATCAAATAACGTAGAAGTTTACCAGCACAGTCATTCTTTACATTCAAAGGGGAAGTTTCACTAGAAGAAAGGGTAAGTTCTCATATTCGTTACTGCTAACAGTGGGCAGTTACGTTATTGTTGTTTATGTTACGTTGTGTTTACATGAAAGGTTTTACTGGTATTTACAGGTTCTTGGTAGCTTCTACCGAGTTATGCGACATGCATCTCTTTTTTGGGGAGGCTCGGTGTTACAGACGAGCAACAGGGGGCCCGTATGCAGAACAGTATCCAGGGAGAACGTTATCAAATCGTGTCACATTTCAAAGACTTGATGGCCGTTTTCGTGAAACAGGATTGCTACCGACAGGTAGCCGGTAGCCTTCGCAGTGTGTGGATTACTGAGTTTAAGGAAGATGTGTTACAGAGAACTGAGGACATCAGCTCGCGATCCATAGCCAAGGAAGTAAATACCTCCAACGCCAATGTGTAGAACGTCTTGCATATTTCAGAAGGTAGAAGTCCTATCAGCTTACGACTACCCTCAACGCGTGGAATTATTTCAGTGGTTGTTATTGTTGTAGTCTTCAGTCCAATTTGATGCAGCTTTCCATGCTACTCTACCCTGTGCAAGTCTCTTCATCTCAGAGTAATTACTGGAACCTACATCCTTATGCCCACGCCCGGGTTCCCGGGTTCGATTCCCGGCGGGGTCAGGGATTTTCTCTGCCTCGTGATGGCTGGGTGTTGTGTGCTGTCCTTAGGTTAGTTAGGTTTAAGTAGTTCTCAGTTCTAGGGGACTGATGACCATAGATGCTAAGTCCCATAGTGCTCAGAGCCATTTGAACCATTTGAACCATCGTTATGAATCTGCTTACTGTATTCATCTCTTGGTCTCTCTGTACAATTTTTACCCTCCACGCTTCGCTGTAGTACTGAATTGGTGGTCTCCTGATGCCTCAGAATGTGTCCTTCCTACCGATCCCTTCCTCTAGTCAATTTGTGCCAGAAATTCCTCTTCTCCCAAATTCTATTCAGTACCTCCTCATTAATTACATGATCTACCCATCTAATCTTCAGTATTCTTCTGTAGCACTAAATATAAAAAGCTCCTATTGTCTTACACAACGTCAGTGGTATCTAAACCAAATTGTAAAACATCCATGACTTATAAACATGTGCTTTGTTTATTGATGAGACTGCCTTCACAAGGGTACAAATATTCAAAAGCGACAATAGCAATGTCTGAGAGCTGGAAAATCCTAAGACGACTCGTCTGTTCCACAGAGATTTTCCACAAATATGTGGGCTTATATTGTTCACGACCATCTGATAGGACCGTATCTTCTGTCGAACAAGTTCGGTGGAGAAATTACCGTAGCTTTCTCTGTGAGGTACAAACGGAAATTTGAAATAAATGTTTTCTGAGTATCGTACCATTTTATATTTTAAAAACTATACTGGAGAAACTAGCACTGCGGCCACGTTTACAGTGGCCTTCTTCTGAGTGTAAAATCAGAAAACTTTTATGTCAACTGACTTTGGCGGCGGAAGCCTACGCAGTTACAGTACTGGAAATGGTGGAGAATATCCTGTTAGCAGTCAGGCAACGAATATAGTTCCAGCACGACGGGGCACCAACACACTTTGCCGTTGATGTCAGAGAACATTTAGGGAATGTTTCCCCCTTGTTGTTGGATTTGGGTAGGGGGAAGGATTATTACTCTCAAAAGTATCCGAACATCCTGAATTGCATTCCGGCACCTGATTTTATGCAACCCACATAACTTAACGTTCTTACAGGTCCTCTAAGCTCTTTAAGGTACAGTCGTTTGACTATACAAAACGGTACTACAACAGACCTTACAGCAATCAGGCTAGACGCAAATTAATGCCACGACAATGAAAATACACTCCTGGAAATTGAAATAAAAACACCGTGAATTCATTGTCCCAGGAAGGGTAAACTTTATTGACACATTCCTGGGGTCAGATACATCACATGATCACACTGACAGAACCACAGGCACATAGACACAGGCAACAGAGCATGCACAATGTCGGCACTAGTACAGTGTATATCCACCTTTCGCAGCAATGCAGGCTGCTATTCTCCCATGGAGACGATCGTAGAGATGCTGGATGTAGTCCTGTGGAACGGCTTGCCATGCCATTTCTACTTGGCGCCTCAGTTGGACCAGCGTTCGTGCTGGACGTGCAGACCGCGTGAGACGACGCTTCATCCAGTCCCAAACGTGCTCAATGGGGGACAGATCCGGAGATCTTGCTGGCCAGGGTAGTTGACTTACACCTTCTAGAGCACGTTGGGTGGCACGGGATACATGCGGACGTGCATTGTCCTGTTGGAACAGCAAGTTCCCTTGCCGGTCTAGGAATGGTAGAACGATGACGGTTTGGATGTACCGTGCACTATTCAGTGTCCCCTCGACGATCACCAGTGGTGTACGGCCAGTGTAGGAGATCGCTCCCCACACCATGATGCCGGGTGTTGGCCCTGTGTGCCTCGGTCGTATGCAGTCCTGATTGTGGCGCTCACCTGCACGGCGCCAAACACGCATACGACCATCATTGGCACCAAGGCAGAAGCGACTCTCATCGCTGAAGACGACACGTCTCCATTCGTCCCTCCATTCACGCCTGTCGCGACACCACTGGAGGCGGGCTGCACGATGTTGGGGCGTGAGCGGAAGACGGCCTAACGGCGTGCGGGACCGTAGCCCAGCTTCATGGAGACGGTTGCGAATGGTCCTCGCCGATACCCCAGGAGCAACAGTGTCCCTAATATGCTGGGAAGTGGCGGTGCGGTCCCCTACGGCACTGCGTAGGATCCTACGGTCTTGGCGTGCATCCGTGCGTCGCTGCGGTCCGGTCCCAGGTCGACGGGCACGTGCACCTTCCGCCGACCACTGGCGACAACATCGATGTACTGTGGAGACCTCACGCCCCACGTGTTGAGCAATTCGGCGGTACGTCCACCCGGCCTCCCGCATGCCCACTATACGCCCTCGCTCAAAGTCCGTCAACTGCACATACGGTTTACGTCCACGCTGTCGCGGCATGCTACCAGTGTTAAAGACTGCGATGGAGCTCCGTATGCCACGGCAAACTGGCTGACACTGACGGCGGCGGTGCACAAATGCTGCGCAGCTAGCGCCATTCGACAGCCAACACCGCGGTTCCTGGTGTGTCCGCTGTGCCGTGCGTGTGATCATTGCTTGTACAGCCCTCTCGCAGTGTCCGGAGCAAGTATGGTGGGTCTGACACACCGGTGTCAATGTGTTCTTTTTTCCATTTCCAGGAGTGTATCAGAACACACGTTGTTAGAGATGTATCAGCCTTTAACGCTTGGAATCTCAAATTTATTACAATAAGTAATATTTCAGAAGCAAATTTCAACTTGAAATTATATGATGAAGATTTTTTACTGGGCCAGGAACCAGGACTCCCATCCAGAAAATATTCCACCTCTTAACTAACAACGTCATATTTTTATATCGGTTGTCGTTGGTTTATTGAATATAACAGAAAAATGTAAGAGAACAATTAATCATCAACAATATATTCTCTCACATTAATTAAAACAGTCCATGCTCCGGCAGTTTTTGGGCTCCACGCCTGTAAAAACTACTCGTCTAGAGGTAAATATTTTGTCAGTAGAAGTTTAAAATGCATTTTCGTTGACAAAGAAATTTTCTTGATGATTGTTTGATATGGAACGAGAAAGCTAGACGTTTGAAAGTGAACACTAACTGCAATAGGGATTGTTTTCCAGTCAAGATCCTGACTAGGTTCTTTAGCGAAAACATCAGAGTGCCGAGGGAAATTTTCGTCCAGTAGGAATATATGATACAGTTTCCTTGGTAGATTTTCTTAGGTGACATCTGCAAGGCGTCTCAATTGTTGGCAACAGATGACAGCTGCGATGGTCACACCACTGGGATTCAATTTATAACACCTTTTTGTGACACCAGATGCATAAAATTGTATTTTGGGAATTCACATTGGAATTTGCGTCAGTTAGTTTTTCTTAGGGCCAACCATTATTTTTCAATACAGTTAACACACGGTCGTTCAAATTCTGGTCTGGCGATCCTGATTTCATTTTCCCGTTAATCCCTTAAATAAATTAAGGTGAATGCTGGAACATTATCAATGAAACGGCACTGTCAATTTTCTTCCCAATTCTTCCCATTTCTAGCTCCGCTTTGTCTCTAGTGACCTTGTAGTAGGCGGGATGTTTAAGCTCGATCATCCCTTTCCTTTCTCCCTATGTAGCCTGTGTAGCCACATTATCAAAAAAAAATGGGACCAAGCACTATGGGGCTTAACATCTGGACTTAGAACTACTTCTGAATGCAAGTATCTCAGGAATGTGAAATGGTCTCAGTTCATCGGATTTGCTAACAATCGGGTGGACCATAGTGGTAAATCGTAAAAAAAGTCATTCATCAAAGCCCGTTGGTCTTCTGGAATGAAAAATACTTGACGCCGAAACCAGTCTACTTCGAACTATAAAACCATTTGCGTTTACACTGCACCACGTTTGCCACTAGGTCACTAATACATACAGCACCGCAGTAACTCAAATAGAAAGCAATAGTTGATGCGAAAATTTCCACATCTTGCTGTTTTGGCAGTCCATGTGTATGGCCGTTATGTGAATTTAATTTGGCCACTATAAAATCAAATTGAAAGCAGGTACTGGACAGCAAAGGCAGCTGGTGGATAGCGATGCGGACGAACAAGGAAATGAATGTTTCGAACGGGCTGTAAACCACCTCCACGGAATCAGAATTATCATCCATCATGGACCGTATTTCCTTACGACAAAATCATGTGTATCCATACTATCAAAAAAAAAAAAAAAAAAAATGGGACCAAGCACTATGGGGCTTAACATCTGAGGTCATCAATCCCCTGGACTTAGAACTACTTAAACCTAACTAACCTAAGTACATCACACACATCCATGCCCGAGGCAGGATTCGAACCTGCGACCATAGCAGCAGCGCGGTTCCGGACTAAGGCGCCTAGAACCGCTCGGAGCCATATTATCGTTTGGTGGTTTGTTGTAATGATTCTAGCTTCGCATGCGTACGCTCTGGGTACGGTTCACACTACTGGTAACCATTTTTACAACCATTGAAGACCCTCTTCCTCTTCGATAATGGTAACTGAACAACGAAGAGTTGCACAGTGGTTCAAAACCCACATAAACACGCTGTCCCTTCGTACTGACTCGACGAGAGTCGGTGTAGGTTGGGCCATTGCAGAGGCATAAATCACGGAAATTACTATCTCTGTCACTCGTAAGCGACTTTCCACCAGAAATTCGATTTAATAACGAACTAATCGTACTGGAAGGGCTCAGGCACTTGTTTATTATTGTATCTGAACTTGAGATGTTGGAAATCTGCTGGACTGGGATGCGAACTCGGAACGCCCCTTTTGCAGGGTTTGACTCCTTTGGGACGATACAGTTCCCTAAGATTAGAACTCTTGAAGGTCTCCATGAAAGGCGCGTGTCTGGGTTCGAGCCCTGGTACGGCACAAAATTTTCATCATGTATTTCATCATGTCACGTTGCATTTGTAGTAACTGTTTTGTATAGTCAAACGATTGTGCCGTGAATAGACTAGACGACCTGCAAGTCAGTTACGTTACGTGGGATGTGGGTTTAATGCAGATCAGGCGGAACGCAATTCTGGTCGTTCGGATACTTTTCAACATATTGTCGGAGAAACATTATCACTCTGGGATTCACATTTCCTGCAATTATATGTTATCATCGTGCTCGAGAACAGAAGTTTCATATTGAGCTTCATTCTTAATTAATGTAAGGTAAGAGATGTAGAGGATTTATCTATATGTGAGCACGTACCCATAATTTTATTTTGACATTTTCTGTGGAGCGAGAGTGAAGTAACACAGCGCTCGCCTGACTACGAGTGAAACATCTTTTTAAAGGCGCTGTCAGACTGGCCGACGTGCGGTGACCTGGATTCCATTCAAGGTTCACCGCTCCTCACGAGCTCAGAAAGCTGCCATTGAGTCATCCTAATGGACAGGGTTGGCTCTATTAGAGCTATGTTGTTACATTACTTCTTCTCGAAATCATGACTATCTCGAACGACTAATAACATAAAAATAACTCATTAGTCGCAAATATAATAACCACAGAGAAATTACAGCATTTTAAGTTTGTCGTGTGTTTACCAAACGTTATTTAACGGAATTTTTGAACTCACTCTTAGATTCTGAGATGTGATTAAATGATGTAGGCCATCTGTTAGTTATTACAAAATCATTATCCTGAAATAGTTGGATACAGTGTGTAGACACAATAGCCTCTGAGTAAATAGGGCGCAAAATACGCTGCTGAATTGCATGTCTCCTTCACGCTTACTGCTGAGTGTGTTAGATGCCAATCCGCGCGACCGCTGCGGTCGCAGGTTCGAATCCTGCCTCGTGCATGGATGTGTGTGATGTCCTTAGGTTCGTTAGGTTTAAGTAGTTCTAAGTTCTAGGGGACAGATGACCTCAGAAATTAAGTCCCATAGTGCTCAGAGCGTTTGGAACCATTTTTGTTAGATGCCAAAGCTATTTGTTACCCGAACTGTTCGTTCTGTTGGCAAGTGCTACAAGTATAATTTCTACATTTGTACGTACAGATATAAAGAAGACAGCAATACGATTTTGACTTATTTGCTCGACTCTTATCGGCCATTATCTCTCTCAAAAAAAAAAAAAAAAAACCACAAAGAGCTGCGATATACTTACTCTCTCGTTAGACAGTTGTAGCCATGTTTATAAACAGAATACAGCGTTAGTTTTAGCCCTCCGGTCCTCTCTGGGATAATCATGTCACCTATTAGAATTTGAGTGTTGTATTTAGCTTTGCCTTCATTCAAAAAATTGCAAAAAAAAATCATTCAAACGTTATATGGAATGGTTTGTCTAAGAGTAAGAAATAAATAAATTGGAGAAACATTTGACGCACCTCATTTGCCGTACATGATTTCTAACATCATTCAAAGATGTGTCAAATGTTCCTCTAATGTATTTTATTTCTTACTGTTAGACAAATCATTTCACAAAATATTTGACCGATTTTCAGTTTTTCTTTATTTTCTAATTTTGTTCAGGAAGCAAGATCTTATTGACACCCTGTTTGCTTTCCTAGCGTCTTCTGTTCTCTGAATGCCCTGAATTTAGTAAGTCGAAGTAAGCGATTGTAACAGTTAAATGTACTGCACTATAATTTTCTACGCCTTGAAGTTATAAACTTTTTGACAGTTCATTTACATAGATGTGGCTTTCTGTGAAACATAATTTTTCCCTCAAATCATTAATTAAGTGTTTCTTAATTACCCAGATTACTTTCAAGCAATTAAATACTTTTTAGCAACAGTAGACCTTACGCTGATCAATTTGATACCCCCATTTGTCCATTTCTCATTCTTTGTTTGGCTATGAAAATTCGGACAAAAATTAACTGTGTAATTTTCCCTCGAAACAATAGTTAAGTTATTCTTAGTTACTACGATCAATTTCAAGTAATTATTATTATTTTTTTATTTTATTTTATTTTTTTTTTTTTTGCAGGACTTTATCTCACGGTTGTCAGTTTGGTACCTGTTTGACCATTTCCCATCCTTAGTTTGGCTATGAAATTTCGAACAGATATCTATTGTGTAATTTATAGAGACTCCTGTTTGAGGGCTAGAAAACATTTGATCAAAATTATAGTTTTCCTATTTCTTATTAACACACTGTGATTTGTACTGTAGAGACCCTCCTCCCCTATCAGCCATTTTAAGGATTTCTGGGAGCTACCTTACGTTACTGAAGGTAAACCAAACACTACCAGTTTTATAAAGTTGGTCCCAAATTTTATGAGGTAAAAGCTAGTAATAGGGAACTGCATACATTAAAACAAATGCATTATTGTAAATTACTTATTCCATGTGGGTCCCTGAAGGGCTTACGTTAATATATTACAAATATTAGACGAGCAGCTGGGTAAAGAGTCATCCATGGTGAAATGCAAGCATCCTTGCCTCGTGGTGATGGCAGGTAGCTTTCATCGTCTGCGTCTTCATACTCCGACCAGCAGGGATTGTCGAAAATGTAAACGTTTAACATCCCATCGACAAAGCGGTGATTAGAGACGAAACGCAAGTTTGGATCAGGAAAGAATAAGAACGGAAATCGGCTGAGTCCTTTCCAATGAAACCGTCATGGCCGGACGTGGATTCGAGCCAGCGTCATCCCTAATGCGAGTTTAGTATCTTAGCACTTTGCGCGCCTCTGTCGGATTATTATTAACTGTAGGTCTCTAAAATCCACAGGGAAGTACGAAAGCTGTTTGTGTGGAGTGAAAACAGAACTTTAACATCTTACATAGCTGTCTAAAGCTGTAATTTTTACGGTGATCACCGTGACAAGTCAGGAAGTGGAATATGCGAATTGCTACTATAAAATATAATTAAAATTCATGGAAGTGATTAGTGCAAACAATGCTACATTACACTGCAATAAAATGCATTTCAAAAATTCAACTATCGTGGGTTTTTCCACTTGACAGTATCCCAAACCTTCTTCATGAGCATAGGATTGATAGCTGGATAATACATCAAGATTCCTAGTGTCCAAAGATTCCCAAGTCATTTCAGACATCTACATCTGGCAAATGCCAGAATAATTCCTGCCAAAGTCCACAATAGACAGAATATAAAATTAAGTAAATTCTTATCCATTTATTGTACTGATATAAATAAAATAATAAATTATTATTATTGCTGTTATTATCACAAAAATATTACCATTACTATTATTATCATGGTTATCATTACAAAAAAATTGATAACAATTTATTTAATTTTATTTTAAGTCTTCCATGGGCTTTTGGTTTTTTCATTTCAATACACCACTGGCCATTAAAATTGCTACACCAAGAATAACTGCAGATGATAAACGGGTATTCGTTGGATAAATATATTATACTAGAACTGACATGTGATTACATTTTCACGCAATTTGGGTGCATAGATCCTGAGAAATCAGTACCCAGAACAACCACCTCTGGCCGTAATAACGGCCTTGATGCGCCTGGGCATTGGGTCAAACAGAGCTTGCATGGCATGTACACGTACAGCTGCCCATGCAGCTTCAACACGATACCACAGTTCATCAAGAGTAGTAACTGGCGTATTGTGACGAGCCGGTTGCCCGGCCATCATTGACGAGACGTTTTCAATTGGTGAGAGATCTGGAGAATGTGCTGGCCAGGGCAGCAGTCGAACATTTTCTGTATCCAGAAAGTCCCGTACAGGACCTGCAACATGCGGTTGTGCATTATCCTGCTGAAATGTAGGGTTTCGCAGGGATCGAATGAAGGATAGAGCCACTGGTCGTAACGCAACTGAAATGTAACGTCCACTGTTCAAAATGCCATCAATGCGAACAAGAGGAGACCGAGACGTGTAACCAATGGCACCCCATACCATCACGCCGTGTGATACGCCAGTATGGCGATGACGAATACACGCTTCCAATGTGCGTTCACCGCGATGTCGCCAAACACGGATGAGACCATCACGATGCTGTAAACCGAACCTGGATTCATCCGAAAAATGACGTTTTGCCATTCGTGCACCCAGGTTCGTCGTTGAGTACACTATCGCAGGCGCTCCTGTCTGTGATGCAGCCTCAACGGTTACCGCAGCCATGGTCTCCGAGCTGATAGTCCATGCTGCTGCAAACGTCGTCGAACTGTTCGTGCAGATGGTTGTTGTCTTTCAAACGTCTCCATCTGTTGACTCAGGGATCGAGACGTGGCTGCACGATCCGTTACAGCCATGCGGATAATATGCCTATCATCTCGACTGCTAGTGATACGAGGCCGTTGGGATCCAGCACGGCGTTCCGTATTACCCTCCTGAACCCATCGATTCCATATTCTGCTAACAGTCATTGGATGTCGACCAATGCAAAAACAATGTCGCGATACGATAAACCGCAATTACGATAGGCTAAAATCCGACCTTTATCAAAGTCGGAAACGTGATGGTACGCATTTCTCCCCCTTACATGAGGCATCACATCAACTTTTCACCAGGCAATGCCGGTCAACTGCTGTTTGTGTATGAGAAATCGGTCGGAAACTTACCTCATGTCACCACGTTGCAGGTGTCGCCACCGGCGCCAGCCTTGTGTGAATGCTCTGTAAAGCTAATCAATTGCATATCACAGCATCTTCTTCCTGTCAGTTAAATTTTGCGTCTATAGCACGTCATCTTCGTGGTGTAGCAATTTTAATGGCCAGTAGTGTATTATTATTATTATTATTATTATTATTATTTATAGTGTTGTTGCTGATGTTGTTGTTGTTGGTTGTGGTGGTGTTGCTGTTGGTGGTGATGTTGTTTTTAGCGCTTCCTGTTTTGCTTGCTTTCAGTTAATTATTAGTTGTTCGTTATGACCTATTATGTGTCAGTGTATCACTGACATGCACATTAAAGCGAAAGAAAAGTAACATCAAAAATATACAGTATTGTTTCTTCTGTCAGTATTTACTGGTTACAAACGAAGCCTAAAATCTAATAAAGTCGTCTGAAAGAAGAAATGCTATTAAGATTATAGTAAAGTTATATTCCTTTAAGATCTTGAAGAACTGTTACTACAGTAGCATTACAATCAGACAGTGGTTTCTCATCCACTCTGGATTTTCTTCAGTTTTTGGAAATAGTTACCTAACGAAGTTGCAGAAAGAAATAGCGAATGATGTTTAAGAATATCTGATTTGTTAGATTTTCATGTGTTTCAATGTCTTCCAAGGATGCCCCTGGACACTGAACAGCACTTTATTAGTAAAAATATTACTGTATATTGAAAGGATCATTTACGCGGGATTCTTCAGATAGAGTGTTTATATACGGTATCCGTAACTAGCTGCACGACAAGAGATAAGTGTCTTTTAATATTCACTCTTTTGTCATTTTAATTAATGTAAAATATTTACAGTAGTCTATTACGCTTATTCTGAGATTTTTTCCTGACACTTTCAAATCAAGTGAACGTCATTACACATATTCACGAAATATTGGTATTAAGCATTTTGTTTGTCAACGAATGAGAAAATGGTAATATTGATCATTTAATACGATAAGTAGAAAGTTGTGACAAAGAAACTAGTCAGTAAAGATAAAAAAGTAATTGCCGGTATATCCGTATCCTGCCGACAATATGCATGCACGGTTTCCTTGCCTGCTTGTTTAGATTTTAACATCACCTCGCTCCGGAAATTTAATCTTCCAGTAAAATGCTGAAACTTTGCTGTTTCTTTCCCTCCAGCTGGTGTTGCAGACCGATCTTGGCAACGTGGCCACTCTTGCAGTAATGGCTCGATGCTTCACAATGGCGAGCGAAAGGGAAAGCTTACACCGGGAGTGGAACGTATGCAGTACACATTAATGTCCTGCTCGTTCTTAGAAGAGCAGCTCCTTACGCAAAACGATGCTGGCGCTAAGCCTGTGTCGTGGTTGGTAAAGAATCCAGTCGAAGGTGAGGAAAGCAATTCATAGAAGCTGATTCACTCTCATGAACGTCAGAGAATACATGGGTAGCCAGGCTGGACGTGAATCCGGAGCATAAAGAAATGAAACATGACTCAGGACTATATATGTCATGAGAACACAGTACGACTCAACAATGTTTTAAATAGGCCCATATGAAGCCAGAATACGAAGGAAAATGGTCAGTTTTCAGTTCTAAGCCAGGAAGGTGTGGCTCTGTTACTAAAGAGGATAAATGTCATCCTACAAAAGCAAAGGCCGTAATTCATTCCTCAAACTAAAATTATTTCTGGCCACTTATCGCTTCTTTTACTTCTGACAATTTTTGTAAAAATACCAAGTTGGCACTTGGTTCAGAATCAACGCTAATTTTCAGGTCCCCGTAAAACTAGCTGCTTATATCAGTTAAAAAATAACTGAAGGAAATACATACCACCTCCAGCAGGACCGTGCCTAGTAAAGCAGTGTGGTATTCAAACCAAGCTTCGCCTTGTGGACAGCTTTACCTCACATTAAGACTACACACATACGAGAATGAGCTGCCAAAAGAAAATACTATTATACTGCACAAAGGGAAGAACAATACAGTGACCTGCAACGATAGACGAACTTCGTGCTGGGTCTGTTCATAAAAGATACCTCCGTAGCCAACGTCATTGAAGTACACTATTGCCAGAAGTTGATAATTCTGACCCTAATGATGGAACAATGTGTCACCTGATTTTGGGCAACAAGAGAGAAATAGGTGGTTCTTCGTCATGAAGTGATCACTCGAAGTCTAGGGTTAAATTACAAACTTCGCTGCTGGATGTTATGACGTAATGGCATTTGATAACGTTAATCGTGATTCGTCAGACTAACAGAGGCGTTAAGCTCGATGGCTGCCTGGGTGTTAATTGAGGCTACTATGCTAAGTGCTAGCACTGTGTTTCTTCCTATCCTTTCTCTCGCATCGTCAACACAGCACTACGCTGTAAAGGTAATAACCGCTATTTTCTGCACTAAACAATAACACTTACGCGGTGCCTAGTTGCTTATTGTGCTCTACGTCGTATGTATTATAATTATACATTAAATTCGTCACTATAATTATCATCATCAACAGTCATTGCAGGGTAAAGGCCCCCTCCAAACTTCTCGCCCTTTAGCTATACGCAACCACGCTGCCGCTGCACGTTTATCAATGTCTTCTACCCATCTGTCAATACGTAGTAATTTCGTACTCTTCTTATTTATTCGAAGCCAACAGTCCATCATAATAGCGATTTCCACTGTTCCCACATACACTGGTTGATTTTCCTGTTTCTCTCACTAAATCCCAATAAGCTTCTTTCCATTACTCGCACGTTGATCTTCTGGTTCTGAACAATTTTCTCATCGACACTTCATGCCTCATTGCCGTAAGTTAAAAGTGGTTAGACATTTCGACTGTTTACTTTCAGTTTCAGACACATCGGAAGTTAGCTTTTGCAGATTCTACCTAGTTAAAAAACTACAAATTAACTTTAAGGTTCTGTTTGTTGATTTTCTGCGCATTCACTGCCTTTCCCTACTAAAATGCAGCAAACCATCAACTGGTTCTCTGACATCATTATCAATTTCAGTAATTTTCTTTTAGATGTACTAAGTTTTAATCTTACTATAATAAATTAACTGTAGTTCTTCAAGCAATAGTACAATGCCGTGAACAGACCGTAGGTTCTTCAGATATGTTTCATTAGCACGTATTCTTCCTTCATTGTCTCAGTTTAGGGATCAGAAAGCATCCTCTAGGGCTGCTGAGAAAAGTTTTGTGTGGTATGGAATCTCTTTGACCGACTCCTGTTTGCTCTAAAATATTTCGAATCAGTGCTTTCCACCTCAAGAGATGTCAATGCAGATTTTATTGAAACTGAGTGAAAAGCTTTCTTGGCGTCTGTGAACTTCAGACAATGTGATAATTCTGTGATTTCGTTCAATACTATAAAATGATCCAGTCTACCACATGCACTTTTTTAGTGAGCTTGATCCACTGCTTCGTTCAAATCGTGGTAATTTTAGTAAGTGTCTTTTTCCTTACGCAGAGGGCTCTAGGTTTTTGTTTTAATACTTGATTTTATGGCTCGTTATTGGCTTAGCACTCAATGGTACATATGTGGTACAAGGACGTTCCTTCCTTTTCAGTTACTTTTTGTTTTGTAGGGTTCCGAGCCAAAGGTAAATTAAAATATAAATTTACCATGTAGGTAATGAAAAAACGCGCGACGTGGAAAACTTTTTGTGAAAAATACAGGATTCACCGATAAACCCTTGGGATATTTTATGACGATTTTGAGAGAAGGGATCCGTGGCATGTTTCAGAGTAATAACATAAATATAATTTATTCAGTTTGTTACCTCAGTTACCTGTGTCTCTGTGAAAATTCCTACACAATAGTGAAAAAGTCTCTCATATGGACTCACCAAGACCTACAGCGCAAAACACAAAGTAATGCCGTAATCCTCAGACGATACAAAAATACGAGAGGCGTTGAATAAGTAATGCAACATATTTTCTTTTCTCGGCCAGTTTCGGTTGAAAAAATGCGGAATTCGTTGTGACACATCGTGGAATATTGCCGCTTCCTCCCCTAAGGTTTCGTGAAGGTCCGATAGGTGGCTGTGCTATACGTAGCCTTCAAAATGGCATCTGTAACGGAAGTGCGTTCCAAGCAGAGAGCTGTCATTGAGTTCCTTTTGGTGAAAAACCAGGCTTCGCAGATATTCATAGGCACTTGTAGAATGTCTATGGAGACCTGGCAGTGAACTAAAGCACGATGAGTCGTTGGGCGAGGCGTCTGTCATCGTCGCACTAACGTCCCGCAAACTTGTCCGATCTCCCACGTATCGGCCGGCCGCGCAAAAATCTCACTCCTACAATGTTGGAACGTGCGGACACTCTCATGCGAGGTGATCGTCGGATCACAATCAAACACCTCACTGCTCAACTGGCCGTCTCTGCTGGTAGTGCTGACACACTTGTTCACCAGTTGGTATACTCAAAAGTATGTGCCTGCTGGTTTCTTCGACACCTAACAGAAGACCATAAAGAGCAACCAAGGCCCATTTGCGCGGAATTTCTGGCGCCTTACGAAGATGGTCGTGACAGTCTTTTGTTGAACGTCGTCACAGTCGATTAAAAATGGGTTCATCGCCTTGAAACGGATACAAAGTGGCAATCCATGGAGTGGCGCCAGATCACCTCCCTCTCTGAAGAAAAAGATCAAAGCCGGTAAAGGCGACGGTCTTCTGGGCTCAAATGGCTCTGAGCACTATGGGACTTAACTGCTGTGGTCATCAGTCCCCTAGAACTTAGAACTACTTAAACTTAACTAACCTAAGGACATCACACACATCCATGCCCGAAGCACGATTCGAACCTGCGACCGTAGCGGTCCTGCGGTTCCAGACTGTAGCGCCTAGAACCGCTCGGCCACCCCGGCCAGCGGTCTTCTGGGTCTCTGAATAAGTTAATCTATTTGATGTCCTCGCTCAAAGTGCAACGATCAACTCTATAGTGTATTGTGCAGCTCTTAGGATATTGAAGAAACGACTTCAGCGTATTTGTCGCCACGAAAATGCAAACGAACTCCTCCTTCTCCATGACAACGCAAGGCCTCACACAAGTCTGCACACCAGAGAAGAGCTCACAAAACTTCGTCACTCATCCTACAGCACGGATCTCGCACCTTCCGACTTCCATCTGTTTCACCCAATGCAGGATGCACTCTGCGGGAAGCAGTACGTGGATGATGGGGAGGTTATTCTTGAAGCAAGACGTTGGCTCCGACGGCGACGAGTAGACTGCTATTATGCGGGCACACAGGCCCTCCCGGTAAGGTGGCGTAAGGCAGCCCCATTGAACGGAGATTATGTTGAAAAATAGAGTTTCGTAACCAAAAGTGTTGGGAATAATACGGAGTATTGAAATCCTGAATACAACCAACCATCTTTCAGAAAAAGTTCTTTTTGTATTACTCATTGAACGCCCTTCGTATTGCGATGTCGTGCCGTCGCTGCGGGTACAACTGAACATAGCGGCGTTGTGCTGCTCTTCCATTGCATTCGCTAACTCCATACACTAGGTGCGTATTCGGTAACTCTTGACCAGTAAACCTATACATACTGCTGCCTATCGCTGTTAAGGTTCATCTAGCACCGCCGGAAAAACAAATCTAACAGAGAACCGAGCAATACTGAATGGAAGCTGGAGTGCTAAGAATACAGCGGGCATCACTATTATCAACAACAAGTACCACGAGTCAAAGGAAATAGTTTGTTTGCATACAAGATGCATTAGGACTGTTGGGCAAGTATTATTAATGCAATACAAATCGAAAGATGGATGGGGGTAAGGAATCAAACGAAAGGAAATTACCGTGTAATGATCCACCGGAGACCACGATTCCCTTACACCAAAATACTCGGAAAATATTAATGAACAACATGCGAAATTTTGTCGGGTTCACCCAGTAATGAGACAGATCCTTGCTCTTTCAGGCTGCTCTTCTGTCGACGCTTTACGTGCAGTTCCACTACTGAGCGCTTAACCTAGTAAATGCCACTGCGCCATGCCGCGGTAATCGCTGTAGGAACACATAATTGGAAAACCCTAATTCGTACCATTTCACTCAACTCCCACGTTTAGTAATTAAATATGGGCCCCAGCCTCACTGTTTTCCGAGGTAGAACATTAATAATTTCCCGTCACCTTGGCAACACTCTAATTGTCTATGAAAATTGAAGATTTCGAAACTGGGTCCGATTTTACTTAGGTCCTGTGTACTCTTTCCGCTACCGGTACACGGTAACAGCCCAACGTTGTTTAAGATTTACTGTCAAGAATAAAAGATAACTAAAGTCGCTGACTAATTATTGGTGGCACTCGGTGGTGATAAGAACGTTTTCTGGGTACAAGACATTCATTACTCACCTTCCGAGCGCAAGACAACTCCTACTTCGCCTCTTTTTCCTCTTAAGGGAAGCATTGAAACTGCTTTCTCACCGTCGGCTTTTAGCGTGCACTCAGCCGCCTCCCTTCTCCCCACTCCGCCCAGCCCACCAAGGGCCTTGTTAACATCAGATTCCTCCAAGACGTCCATTTGTATCCCCTGCACCCTACGGCTCGTCACTAAGACACAAGGCTCTGTGGATCTCAGTAGAACCCACTTCTCTACCCACGCTCCTTTGATCTCACCTTCAGACTCCTTTTCAGTACTAAGATTAGAACTCTCCAAGCTTGCGCATTGATGAAATCGACTGCTGAGTCCTACTCATAAGAAAACTAAATTGTTTAATGGACAGTAACATTGCGAAGCGTGGCACTGCACTGGAACTGTCCTCTCGTCAACGGGCAACGCTAGTTACGGTCTGTAAGATGTAACCCGAGGAGTGCTGAAAAATTTATCAGTCATACAGTAAAGCTCTAATACGGAAAGTTTCAGAGAAGCAACATAACCGATTTCAAAGGGAAATGGAGCCCGTATAAATCTGGAGAAAACTGTTGATTTTATACACTTTTTCCTAGGCCAGCAACATAGATAGTTAATGTGAGGAACCACTTTTTTCTGTGAAAGGAATGGAGAAACCATTAGCAAAAGAATCCATATGAACTTTTCAATGACAACGTGCCCTTGAATGAAGTGACTTTGTGTCCATAGTATTGACATTTGTTGCAGGGCACTAGATCTGGGATCTTAATGTCGACAAAATTGGCCATTACGTGTTGGAGCAAAGTGATTATTTTCTGTAGCTATTGAAACTCATCACTGTCTACTTCTCATTAGTGACGATGTGTCATTTCCGTTAGTCTTTTAAATAGTTAGTACCGATTACAGCGCAAGTGTAGACCTCAGCTCAAAACAAAAGTCTTACTGAAATTTAAAGTTGATTTGAGTACTTTGAACGTTGGTGATTACTTTCAGAACATTTTATTCTCGGTGTTTCAATAGTGTCTGAGGTTTCTGGCCTGATAAGATTTTAAAAAATCCTCCAAAGATCTAAATTAGTATGGTCGGACAGAGCACGAAATTCCGTCCTTCTCAATCTGTTTTGTTATTTGGGCATCAAAATAACTGATGATGGGCCATGTAGAGAGAATAAAGAGTACAGACTGGTAATAGCAAGGAAAGAATTTCTGAACAAGAGAAATTTGATATCGTCGCATATAAATTTAATTCTTAGACAATCATTTCTGTAGGTATTTATCTAGAATGTAGCCGTGTACGGAAGTGAAACGTGTATCATAAATATTTTAGATAAGAAGACAATGAAAGCTTTTGAAATATGGTGCTACAGAAAAGTGGTGAAGATTAATTGGGTAAATATGACTACTAATGAGGAGGTGCTCTACCAAATAATGGAGAAAAGAAGTGTATAGCGTAACCTTTCTAGAAGAAGGGATCATTTGATAGAACACATCATGAGGCTTCAGGTAATTGCCAGTTTTGCAATGAAGGGAAGTGTGCTGGTAAAAATAGTAGAGGAAGGCCAATGGTTGAGTAAAGTAAGCAGATTTAAATGGGTATAAATTGAAATAACTGCGCAGAGGTGAAGAGGCTTACAGAGACACACCTAGCGTGGAGAGGTGCAACAAACTATTCTTTGGACTGAAAACCACAACACCAAATACAACAGTTTATATCACTAGATTTCTGGTTATTCAGATGATTTCTTGACGGTAACGTAATTTTCACTTACGTATTTTTGTATTGTCTCCACTATAATAACACTTGACAGTAGCGATCCATTTCTACCGACAAGGTGTCTGTTAAACTGGCCGATTGTTACATGTTTTCCTTCACGATTCCATGCGTCTTATAGTAATATTTTATGTGAAACGTAAGCTCCTCTCCGTGTATCAAATGTTCGGATAAATACTTGATTGCATTCCTACAAGTTATTTGAATAATGACATTTAGCTCTGACGGTAGGATGTGACAGTCATGTGGAGAAAAAGCACTTATTGAACAATTTTTGGAGGCAGTAGGGTGTCCACCGCCGGAAGTGTAAGTACGTCACACAGATCTTAACATCGCCATAGATGAAGACATAAGAGTAGCTCATGGTACGCTAGAACGCAGGATGCTAACCCTGATCCGGGAACGGATGACGTGTCCGTAGTTTCAGATACCTTTCGAATTTATGAGGCCGTGGTAAGTCCGGAAAGCGTCTGACTCATTCTCGCTAAGGTCAGTTTAAAAGACATCTGCGATAGGCCATAGTTGGGAGTATGAATCACATACTGAGTGAAACAGTCGAAAGTGAATGACATTATTAACTGTCTTGAGTTATTGGTCTAGCAGATTGGCTCTGGAGGCCTCATGTATGAATTTGATAATAACTAATCATCTTCATATTATAAATTTTATTAACAGTGTTGATGTCAGCAAACAATTACCACATTGTGGAATTAATATGTACAACAGATTGATTTATTACACTTCGTCTGATAGGGTTTAACGAATCTGAACAGCAGTTTACTATTGAGTAATGCGATGTCTACTATAAACGTCTACTGATTGGCAAATCATTCAACAGAACTGCAGCTTTCACTTAGCGAACACTTCGAGAAAAACGATTTGTACTTGTTTAATACTACTGTAAATATTATACGGAAAACTGTGCAGTATTCTGTAGATTCCATTTTCAGTAATCTATCAGCTGAAGTGAGAAATTTGTAATTTTAAATGTAAGTTCAAAAAATTCCTTGTGACACATATTTCATTTTGTACATTAGTTCCCCACTGTGGTTTAGAGCACTAATGTCACGAATATTGCAATTTTTTGTTGGTAGCCATAGCAGTTATTCTTAGCAAAACGGAGAAAGTGAAATAAGTCTGATTTGTTGACATTGCAGGGAAAGCCCTTACATAACAAATGAAGCGTTGATGATGAATCTGTGACTTCAAAATATATATTGGCGAAGTAGAAAGGCTATTGAAAAGGCAGTAGATGGATTTTATTATTAAATTTTCCAAATATTGTTTTTATCATCATTCTGCGAATTATGTAATGACTTTTTTCCATGACCAAGCAGCTTTGTCTCACACGTTCCTATGAAACACGAGAAAAATCTATAAATAGATACGCCTCTTGATATTTCTGAAGGAAGGTGAAGACTGGGTTCTAGAGAGGTAGGGCGGTTTACGTTTTCTATGGAGTGTGGTCGTATAATAATGAGGTTTTTTCCTATTTACGTGCAACACGTTACATTTATTTTCATTCAGGGTCAATTGTCAGTCTTTTTACTAAGAGTAGATCCTTTGCTGATCTTCTGCATTACTCTAAAATCGTCTGTCGTTGCATACAACTGTATACACAGAATCGTTCGCCAAGAGCTCCACGGAGCTCCCTCAGTATTTCATCAGATCATTAACATATATCGTGAGCAGTAGCGGTCCTCTAACATTTTGTTAGTTTCACCTTAAAATTTCACGTCAAGCCGTGGTAAAACGGTGACAACGATTTGGCTAAGGCCGCATAGACGCGGGTGGAGCTGATATGGAAGGAAGGCCATCGACCGCGATTACGGACGACAATATCCAGGCAATCGAGGAACAGGTTCGTTGCTATCGCTAGTTTTCCTGGCAAGATTGGCGCCTTCAAGGTCTCTTTTAGGTCTAATCATTTAGTATCAGAAAGCCTCTTTACTGTTAACATTATAATGTGTATAGTAAATGGGCTACTCACTTCTGACGATTTTTCCCCTTTTAACAACTACTTACTAAGTTCTGTTTGTTAGGCAGTCTCGCAACCAATAGCGAAGCTAGTCCGGTGTCCCTTAGGGCGGTATTTTATTCATTAGGCTATATCGAATGCATTCCGTAAGTGAACAAACACATCACCCTGTGCGCCGAAATGTACGCTCTACTGGCTCCCATGGACGAGAAAAAAGTGAGCCGAGTTTCACAGGAGGTTGATGTCAGCGAAATTTTTCCTGTAACCAAGTTTATGTTTCCGACGTCCATGCATAAAACCGTAAATGATCTGCTCGTTCTACCAGTCGCTTGGAAACCTTTGTTTGTGCTATAGTGCGATCCAAGTTCTGTCGGCAACTAGTACAGTCGCAGTGCACAGCTGTCTGCATCATATTCAAAGCCATGCGACATGAAAACACCGGTCAGTTCTGATGATGATGATGTTTGGTTTGTGGGGCGCTCAACTGCGTGGTTATCAGCGCCCGTACAATTTCCCAACCTTTGCTCAGTCCAATTTCCTGGAAGATGATGAAATGATGAGGACAACACAAACACCCAGTCATCTCGAGGCAGGTGAAAATCCCTGACCCCGCCGGGAATCGAACCCGGGACCCCGTGCTCGGGAAGCGAGAACGCTACCGCGAGACCACGAGCGGCGGACCGGCCGGTCAGTTCTGAGAGACATTTTCACAGAAAGATTCTACAGCTTTATAAACGTTAATGGAAGTGTATTGCGGCCAGAGCAGATTACTCTCGATGCCAACTGATGACATCATGAACTCTTCCGAAAAAAATCGCACAGACAGGTTACAAGGAGTGGCACACTAGTTGAGTCACAAGCGATACACTACAACTTATGCCTGAAGGACAGGCTACCAGCGGGAAGGAATTTCTGGGAACATAATCATGAAGAAGTGGTGGCAAATGAACGAGGCAAACTGCAGTGAGATTTCATGCTGGCAGACTGCAGTCATTACTACCGTGGAGGTAAAAAAAAAGGTGTGGATCGGCGGCATCGTTAATCCATTCCCATGTTAAGAGAGGGAAACATGATTGGCTGTATGTCTTTGGACGTTCTCTGATTCCTCTTACTTACGGTAATGGTCTTTATGTGAGGTATAGGATGGTGCAAACAGAAATGCTGCTCAGTCTTCCTCGAACATCGGTTCTCTAAATTTGCCTAACAGGCTTTCAAGAGAACAACGTCACCCTTCTTCCAAAGATTCATATTTAGATTAGATTACATTAGTTCAAAAGGTTCAAAAATTCAAATGGTTCAAATGGCTCTGAGCGCTATGGGACTTAACTTCTCAGGTCATCAGTCCCCTAGAACTTAAAACTACTTAAACCTAACTAACCTAAGGACATCACACACATCCATGCCCGAGGCAGGATTCGAACGCGCGACCGTAGCGGTCGCGCAGTTCCAGACTGTAGCGCCTAGAACCGCTCGGCCTCCCCGGCCGGCTACATTAGTTCCCTGAGAATTTCTTTTATACTTTCGTACGGGATATGCCGATCTGTTAGTATCCTGTCATGCACACTAAAGGCTGCTGACGTTGCATTAGTTCTCTAGAATTGGTCGCCTCGATACATTTGAGCAAGGAAATAGGAAAATTTCGCCTCGTATTCAGTTGAAAAGTTGATATTTTGGAATTTCAGTACCATTACTTGGATCTGAAACTTTAACAATGAGAGAAGAGATGAGGAAACGCAGTAAGCAATCGAAATGAAGATAAGAACTTTTTGAATCTGTAATCAATGAATATAACAGAGATTGGAGGATTAGAACAAATTAATAACTGCAAACAGCAGAACGGCTTTACAATACCAAACGAATGAATTTGGGTTCGTCATGTAATTGGAACGTCGGAAAAAAGGTTACCTATTATAGCATTAACTAAAAAAAATAGATGGAATACAAGGAACATGAAGATCTCCAGAAGTAGATAGTAGGACAAGATTTGGGATGATGTCATCGAGGAGGAATACAGATCCCAGTGGACAACCAGCGCATTATTTATCATTAACATCCGATCAGTCGTGAAATGGAAACCACAGCGAAAATCCCTTGACGTTATGCGTAGATGTGTCGGGCAGTGTCTCTAATGTGCCAGTCGAACGCGTCAAATGGCTCTTTCCAGTTCTGAGCGCAGAGTGAACACGTAAAAAGCATAGAAAATAGTGTCTCTCGTCAGATATGAGTGCCTGCTGAGAGATTTAGCCTGATTTCATGCAGTCCATATAACGTAACTGTCATGCATTTCCTTCTTCATGATAGTTATGGACCGCAGAATGCAGGGGCACTGAAGACGCTCCTGCAGCGTTTTCGATGGGAAGTGTTTAGTAACTCACCATACAACCTAGAGTTGACTCCCTCTGAGTTTCATGTCTGCTCACATGAACCGCTGTCTGTGAAGATAACATTTCGGCACAGACAGCGAGATAGAGACGACCACAAAGTACTGGCGGAAAGCACAGACGGCTACCTTCTCTGAGGAGGGTGTTGGGAATTTAGTACGACGTTCCGACGAATGTCTAAGTCGGAGCGGCGACTGTGTAGAGAAGTAGCTGGAAGTTGTAGCCCTGATATAAGAAAGAAAATTGAGGGTTAGGGATTAAAGTGCCGTTGAAGACGACGTAATTCGAGAAGGAGGACAGGCTCGTCTTGGGGAAGGATGAGGACGGAGATCGGGAGTGTTCGCTTCAAGGGAACGGTCGCGGCGTGTAATAATTTGTAGGGCTATGAAATGGAACGATCACATAGGATCAGTTGTAGCCAAAACAGGTAGCAGACTTCAGTTCATTGTTAGGATACGAGGAAACTGCATTCCGCTGACAGAACAATCGTGTGAAGTCTAGAATATCGCTAAAGTATGTAGGACTCGTACCAAATACGATTAACGGGGGTAACTGAATGTGTTCAAAGAAAAGCTGCACCTGGTCACATATTTGTCTGACCCATGAGAGAGCGACGAGGAGACGTTAAAAATACTGAATTGGATGATGCTTGAAGATGCACGGTTGAGTCATGTGACCACCACCTATGTTCGACGTCAGTGTGCAATAGGCACTCACAGACGGCAGGAGGGAGCCCTAGCAGTCGAGGGTATGTAAAGCGTGTCGGGGGCGTGCGGAAAACAGTGCAGTCTTTGTCATAAAGCGGAAACGGAGAGATTTATCTGATGTCTAAAAGGGTATGATCATTGGCTTTCGGGCCAAGGGTGGAAGCATTTCCAAAATGGATAGTTTGGAAACTGTTTGCGTGCCGCCGTGGTTAAAGTATACCGAGCATGACGAAACAGCATTATCGAAAACCGGTGCCAAGATACGGGGTGACAATAATTGAACTATTTGAAAGAAAAACGAAAATTAGTTACAAACTACGGCGGGCACACACTTTATCCAACATGTAAACGTCATTACAGATATTCGGATTTAGGTTATGACATGTTCGATATGCCAGCCATCATTGGCGATGATGTGGCGCAGACGAATAGCGAAATTCTGCATGAGCCGCTGAAGTGTCGGAACATAGATGCTGTCGATGACCTCCTGAATAGCTGTTTACAGCTCACCAGTGATTCTGGGGTTATTGCTGTACATCTTGTCTTTCATGTAGCCTCACAAAAAGGAGTCACATGTGTCCAGATCCAGAGCATATGGGGGCCAATCGAGGCCCTTTCCAGTGGCCACTGGGTACCTCAGAGTCAGAACGCTACCCCCAAAGTGCTCCTGCATGAATTCAAACACTCGATGGGGTCGAGCTCCGTCTCGCATGAAACACATCTTGTCGAAATCAGGATCACTTTGGATAATGGGAATGAAATCATCTTCCAAAACCTTCACGTACCTTTCGGTAGTCACTGCGCCATCAAAGAATATCGCATCGGTTATTCCGTGGCTGGACATTGCACACCACACAATCACCTGTTCAGGGTGAAGAGACTTCTCTATCACAAAATGCGATATCTTAATTCCCCAAAGGCGCCAAATTTGCTTATTGACGAACCCATCCAAATAAAAGTGGGCTTCGTCGCTAAACCACACCGTATTAATTCCCATAATGCCCCGCGGCCAACCATGCAGTTTGAATATCCTAACGCAGAAGTTATAACGACCTTATTTCGTGTAGTTCAATAATTGTCATCCTGTAACTCTGATGCACAAGGAGCCATAGATGACAGGGATGAACGACGGCTGCGAAGACGCGTACGGGCGAGTAGGCACGAAACTGTTGAGCAGCTGACCGTACAGGTGAACCAAGGGGCTACCAGTAGTGTCTCGTCAACGACCGTTCACCGAACGTTGCTGCATATGGGCCTCTGCAGCAGGCGCCTGGTTGTTGGGCACATGCTGACTGCTGGAATTTGCACGCCAATAGCGCAAACGGACGTGCGCTGAGTAGGGACAAGTGGCCTTTTCACATTAATCATGTTTTTTTGCTCCATCGGAAAGGTAGACGTTGGCGCGTACGGCGTGAAACGTCTGAATGCAAGCAAGGAGGGAGCTTTATGGTTTGGGGGATGTTTTCGTGGCATTGCTTGGATGATTTCATCATTCGTGAAGTATTATGGACTACCAAAAGTATGCATCTGTCCTTAAGGACCATGTCAACACCCACGTGCAGTTTGTTTTTTCTCGGTGCGGTGGCAGCTACTGACAGGACAATGCAACGTGTCACACAACGCGCAGTGTACGTACGTGGTTCGAAGAAATTTCTTCTCACTGAAGCCATATATTTTACGATAAATTCGTTTACGGAGTATATGTTTAGGACATGTTATTGGCCGGATGTAGTTCTCAGTGAGTTTACCGTACTCCCCTGGCGACCAAACTCCCCGGATTTAAACTCAATGGAGAACGTGTGGGACCATCTCGATCGGACGTTCGCGCCATGGATCGTCAACCGAGAAACCTAACGCAGCTGGCTACGGCACTGAAGTCGGCATTGATCCACATCCCTGTCGGTGCTTTCCAGAACCTCACTGACTCCCTTCCTGAATGTGTGGCAGCAGACCACGCTGTAAAACGTAGTTAATCAGGCTTTTGACAGGTGGCTACATTAATATGACTGGAGAGTGTAGACGGAAACTATCTTGTGGAAGTCTGCTTAAAAAGTGTCAACAACCAGCTTAAATTGAGGAATCTTGGAATATATATTACAGCCCCTTAAGTGTCTCTCCCATAGAGATCAGAGGACAAGATTAGTCTAAATACAGCTTGCACAGCCGGCCGCGGTAGCCGTGCGGTTCTGGCGCTGCAGTCCGGAACCGCGAGGCTGCTACGGTCGCAGGTTCGAATCCTGATTCGGGCATGGGTGTGTGTGATGTCCTTAGGTTAGTTAGGTTTAAGTAGTTCTAAGTTCTAGGGGACTTATGACCTAAGATGTTAAGTCCCATAGTGCTCAGAGCCATTTGAACCATTTTGAACAGCTTGCACAAAGGTATTTAAGAAATCTTTCTTCCTACGTTCCATATGTGAATGGGACGGGAAGAAGTCCTAATAGTTTTTACGGTGGACAGTACCCGCCACCATGAGCTACACAGTGGTTTGCAGAGTATAGATGTAGTTGCATTTGCCATGAATGATTGGAAAACTTTAGTCTGCGATGATCCGAACCACTGTGTAATGCTAGTGCAATGTCCTAACCTCTGCGCCACCTCGTTCGCAAAGTAACATAAGAAAGAATAAGGTGCCGGGATGGGGATGGAGACTGCGACTGCCGGTGACGGCAAAAGGTGAATCGCAGGAGGCAGTTGCGCGCTGCCGAGCTGTGCCACTTTGTCGTGTAACTGAGCGCTGTGCGAATTTGCACCGCTCTAATAGACTCTCTCCGGCGCTGAGTGGGAAGTCAATATTTGCGCGTGCGCAGTGAGGCGCTGTGCGGCGTGTCCGGAAGGGCTGGCCGCGCTGTTCCCGGCTGCCGGCGCGCCAGCCGCGGTTGCGCAAGCCACGAGCCGCGCCGCGCACGCACTGCATTTCACTTTCGAGCGCCGCCGCCTGCCGCCAGCCGCGCCGCCTGCCTCCGGGCACACCTTGGCCTCCACCCAAACACCGGTTCTCTCCCTCACAGCTAATGGCCAGGTCTGGCTGAGAAACCTCGCCTCTGGCCTGTCCACGTCCCGTGTCTGACCTCCTGCTACTGGGCTCTGTAGCCGGAGCGGTACGATGGTCCCGTAATCTGCAACCTGCTGCTCCAAGAAGATCGTCGTTTGCCAACTGAATATGTAAAATCCTTCTCACTAAATCCATATGCTTTACCATAAATTTCATAACGGAGTATATGTTTAGGACATGTTATTGGCCGGATGTAGTACTCAGTTTCGACACCGAGCCAGGGGCAGTGTTAAAGCACTGGACTCGTATTCTGGAGGACGATAGCTCAGATGCCCATCTGGCTATTTAGACTTAGGTTGTCCGTGAGGAGGCAAATGTCGGGTTGGTTCCAAGAAAAAGTGCAAGGCAAATTTCACTCCCCATGCTAATCTTCTCAGAGCTCGTGTTCCGTCTTTAATGACCTCGTTACAGAAGAGACGTAAAACGTTAATCTTCTTCTTTCCTTTTTGAGGTTCGGAGGTAAATTATTTTAGTAATTTGACATTGTTGCTACTTATACACTGCTGGCCATTAAAATTGCTACACCACGAAGATGACGTGCTACAGACGCGAAATTTAACCAACAGGAAGAAGATGCTGTGATATGCAAATGATTAGCTTTTCAGAGCATTCACACAAGGTTGGCGCCGGTGGCGATACCTACAACGTGCTGACATGAGGAACCGATTTCTCATACACAAACAGCAGTTGACCGGCGTTGCCTGGTGAACCGTTGTTGTGATGCCTCGTGTAAGGAGGAGAAATGCGTAGCATCACGTTTCCGACTTTGATAAAGGTCGGATTGTAGCCTATCGCGATTGTGGTTTATCGCGACATTGCTGCTCGCGTTGGTCGAGATCCAATAACTGTTAGCAGAATATTGTATCGGTGGGTTCATGAAGGTAATACGGAACGCCGTGCAGCATCCCAACGGCCTCGTATCACTAGCAGTCGAGATGACAGGCATCTTATCCGCATGGCCGTAACGGATCGTGCAGCCACGTCTCGATCCCTGAGTCAGCAGATGGGGACGTTTGCAAGACAACCGTCTGCACGAACAGTTCGACGACGTTTGCAGCAGCATGGACTATCAGCTCGAAGACCATGGCTGCGGTAACCGTTGACGCTGCATCACAGACAGGAGCGCCTGCGATGGTGTACTCAACGACGAACCTGGGTGCACGAATGGCAAAACGTCATTTTTTCGGATGAATCCAGGTTCTGTTTACAGCATCATGATGGTCTCATCCGTGTTTGGCGACATCGCGGTGAACGCACATTGGAAGCGTGTATTCGTCATCGCCATACTGGCGTATCACCCGGCGTGATGGTATGGGGTGCCATTGGTTACACGTCGCGGTCACCTCTTGTTCGCATTGACGGCACTTTGAACAGTGGACGTCACATTTCAGATGTGTTATGACCCGTGGCTCTACCCTTCATTCGATCCCTGCGAAACCCTACATTTTAGCATGATAATGCACGTGCGCATGTTGCAGCTCCTGTACGGGCCATTCTGGATACAGAGAATGTTCGACTGCTGCCCTGACCAGCACATTCTCCAGATCTCTCACCAATTGAAAACATCTGGTCGATGGTGGCCGAGCAACTGGCTCGTCACAATACGCCAGTCAATACTCTTGATGAACTGTGGTATCGTGTTGAAGCTGCATGGGCAGCTGTACCTGTACACGCCATCCAAGCTGTGTTTCACTCAATGCCCAGGCATCAAGGCCGTTATTACGGCCAGAGGTGGTTGTTCTGGCTACTGATTTCTCAGGATCTATGCACCCAAATTGCGTGAAAATGTAATCACATGTCAGTTCTAGTATAATATATTTCTCCAATGAATACCCGTTTATTGTCTGCATTTCTTCTTGGTGTGGCAATTTTAATGGCAAGTAGTGTATTTCTCCTTTATAGATTTTGCTTAAGGTGTAAACTGTATTTATTCAGATCAGCAGAGAACATGAAACGTCGTCCAAATGGCCACTGAGATCCAACAAAGTATGGTGGTTAATATACTGGGTGTACATTAATAAAACCGACAATCTGCAGGGACAGACTCCTCATTGGAAATGGAGGAAAAGAGGTCCTATGAACATGTGTCAGAAAAGGCATCGTTGCCACGGTAGAGAATGCTGACGAATGACAGTTGCTCTGACCATGTGCCGTGTGTTCCTTGTGTGTTGTGGGCTGCATGATTGATGCAGCGTACTGTAAGCATCAAAATGGTCCGCCGCATGTCAGGAACAAGCCGCGATGGTGTTTATGTACGGCCAAGCACATGGAAACGGTCGACACAGCTATGCTAAAATAAGTACCCTCACAGACACCAACCACATCATACAACACTCCTCTGTCAGAACAGGCCTCGGAAGGCCCAACGGTACCGACCGGCCGCCGTGTCATCCTCAGCCCACAGACGTCACCGGATGCGGATATGGAGGGCATGTGGTCAGCACACTGCTCTCTTGGATGTATGTCAGTTTATCAAGACCGGAGCCGCTACTTCTCAGTCACGTAACTCCTCAGTTTGTCTCACAAGGGATGAGCGCACCCCGCTTGCCAACAGCGCTCGGCAGACCGGATGGTCACCCACCCAAGTGCTAGCCCAGCCCGACAGCGCTTAACTTCGGTGACCTGACGGGAACCGGTGTTACCATTGTGGCAAGGCCTTTGGCACATCATACAACATTTCAGCTCCTTTTTGGGCCTTTGTGTGATCATAGGTCCTTTCAGATAGACGAACGTGCGGGGAAGCGGCGGACTGTACATACAGGAAGGATGTATGACCACAAAAACGCCCAAAAAAAAGGCTTGAAATGTTGTGTGATGTGGTTGGTGTCTGTCAGGGTACTTATTTTAGTGTAGCCGCACTGCCACTCGACCGTTTCCATCCTCTTATCCGTACACAAACGCCATCGCAACTTGTTCCCGACATGAATGCCGTACCATTCTGCTGCTTACGTTACGCTGTGTCAATCACACATCCTGCAACACTCAAGGAACACACGACACGTTGTCAGAGGAAATGCCATTCGTGAAACAAATGTCCATAGGCCATTCATTCCTCTGTTTCCAGTCAGGAATTCGTCCCTGCAGTTCGTCGATTTTATTAATGTGCACCATGTATTCGTAAAAAATAGTTGTTTATTACTAAAGTAGGTGCTGAAACACGTGAATGTTATCAAACTACCAGTTTAGTAAATCATGATAACACGATTTATTTACAGGAGAATGGAGAAACTACTAGAAGCCGATCTCGCAGAAAATAAGATTGAATTCCGGAGAAATATTAGAACACGCCAGGCAATACTGACCCTTAGAATATAGGTTAAGGAAAGGCAAACCTACGTTTATAGCATTTGTAGACTTGAAGAGCTAAAGGCTGTTTACAACTTTCACAGAAACCAAACGGCAGTTACAAGAGTCGAGGGGCATGAAAGGAAAGCAATGGTTTGAAGGGAGTGAGACAGGACTGCAGCCTATCCTCGATATTATTCAAGATGTACATTGAGCAAGCAGTAAAGTAAACCAGATAAAAATTTTGTAAAGCAATTGAGACTCATGGAGAAGAAATAAAAATTTTGATGTAATTTTCTCAGAGACAGCAAAGAACTTGGAAGTGTAGTTGAACAGAATAGACAGTGCCTTGAAAAGATGATATAAGATGAACGTTAACAAAAGCCAAACAAGGGTAGTGGACTGTAGTTGAATTAAATCAGACGATGCTGAGGTGTTAGGTAAGGAAACGATACTCTAAAAGTAGTGGACAAGTTTTTCTATTTGGGCAGTACTACTATTGAAGTCCATTCATCACAGAATCCAGATGATTCTACCGGAGTTTCCCTCTTCCTTTCTTCAAATCAAATGGTTCAAATGGCTCTGAGCCCTATGGGACCTAATATCTGAGTTCATCAGTCCCCTAGAACTTAGAACTACTTCAACCTAACTAACCTAAGGACAGCACACACATCCATGCCCGAGGCAGGATTCGAACCTGCGACCGTAGCGGTCGTGCGGTTCCAGACTGAAGCGCCTAGAACCACCCGGCCACCCCGGTCGGCTCTTCCTTTCTTTCCTACAACCTTTCCTTCCAATATGATGATCGAGAATTCGCCGTGACGTATCGTAGGGCCAATCAGTTTGTTTTTCCTCTTGTCTATGGTAGTGATCGATTCCCCTGTTTCATCTACTTCCTTGAGGGACTCAATCGTTCGGCTTTTTCTCTCTGGAGCCTGTTTTCAGCATACTTCTGGACATACACATTTTCATCGTTTCTAGGCGTTGTATATTCGAAAATATGTTTACGGGACCTTTTTTCTAGTTGCAGCCAGTACTATTTACTGTAATAATGTGGGATACTTTTGTTGATCACCCTACAGAACCAAGGTTGCCTGATTACTTTAATTTTATTGTTACTATATAAGCGGCGAACATCAGCGGAGGACCTGTTCTTATTGTAGAGTTGCAATAGTGTCGACTGCACGATAAGATGGTGGTTTCTTGGCGTCGTCGGGTATGTTGCTGATGTGATAATTACTCACAAATGTTAGAAAAATTATTCACGCTTTCTCAAAATTTCACTGAACAGTACCCGTCATTCGATACCTCCGATTGGGTTATAATGATCAACGCTTTTGTCAGTATTCTGGTTCGTTTTCTCTCATAATCCGCTAGCAGGCTTATAGAGATGATGTCGGTGATTCTGGTCGCTTCGCTTGAGGTAATGGATGCCGGTTATGTGCTACGTTATAGCCCAAGCCTCTGAAAGCTGTACGTGTTCCATTGTAGAAGTGCATGTTACTCCTTTGAATATTTCGGGGCATGTAGGATAAGGGCATATTATAGTAAAATCAGCCGCGCGGGATTAGCCGAGCGGTCTTGGGCGCCGCAGTCATGGACTGTGCGGCTGGTCCCGGCGGAGGTTCGAGTCCTCCATCGGGCATGGGTGTGTGCGTTTGCCCTTAGGATAATTTAGGTTAAGTAGTGTGTAAGCTTAGGGACTGATGACCTTAGCAGTTAATTCCCATAAGATTTCACACACACAATCAAATCTAGAAAAAACAGTACCCTCCCTGCTTGAAGCAAACCTTCCCTGGATATCTGGAATGAAAGAAACGCTCTTCAACCATTATCTGTGGATCCTGTTGACTCTACCAGATGTCCAATTTGCAGTCTTCACTAGAGTTTGTTAGTGATCCTTGTTGACTCGTTTCACATCATTTCGATAAAAGAATCGTTCAAACGATCTCTGGAACATGTAACTGACTAGCTGCTTCACTTTTCTTCTGCGTAATTTCAGTTTCTTTTTATGCCAGGCCACTGCTGTACATGTTAAAAAAAAAAAAAAGGTTCAAATGGCTCTGAGCACTGTGGGACTCAACAGCTGCTGATGTCATCAGTCACCTAGAACTTAGAACTACTTAAACCGAACTAACCTAAGGACACCACACACATCCATGCCCAAGGCAGGATTGAAACCTGCGACCGTAGCAGTCGCGCCGATCCGGACTGAAGCGCCTAGAACCCCTCGGCCACCACGACCGGCTGTATATGTTCCAGTGTAGAAGTGCATGTTACTAGATTCCAGTGTCTACATGTGGACAGATTCCCGCCTTTGTCTGAATATTTTGGGGCATGTAGGATAAGGGCATGTTCTACTAAAAACGGCCTTGATAAGACAATTAGAGTGTAGGTAGAGTCATCTTTGTGGTTTTCATGACTCTGAGACACAAAGAGAAGAGAAAGGCTAAAAACAAATGCCACCATATTGGTATATTGGCTACCCCCCTCACATAGGAAACAGTTTATTTACTTGGGTGTGCTGGCGTTAGCTGTCGCCAGTTCCCCAGTCGATAAAAGAGGTTGCAAGAAGATCGATAATAGGCGCTGAATCAATCGCGCCGATCAGGAGAGAGGTCAAAGACAGGCTCGCAAGCAACACGCCGCCAATACCCTCGCAACCGCCAGTATTTACACTACTGGCCATTAAAATTGCTACACCAAGAATAAATGCAGATGATAAACTGGTATTCATTGGAGAAATATATTATACTAGAACTGACATGTGATTACATTTTCACGCAATTTGGATGCACAGATCTTGAGAAATCAGTACCCAGAACAACCACCTCTGGCCGTAATAACGGCCTTGATACGCCTGGGCATTGAGTCAGACAGAGCTTGAATGGCGTGTACAGGTACAGCTGCCCATGCAGCTTCAAAACGATACCACAGTTCATCAAGAGTAGTGACTGGCGTATTGTGACGAGCCAGTTGCTCGGCCACCATTGACCAGACGTTTTCAATTGGTGAGAGATCTGGAGAATGTGCTGGCCAGAGCAGCAGTCGAACATTTTATGTATCCAGAAAAGCCCGTACAGGACCTGCAAGATGTGGTCGTGCATTATCCTGCTAAATGTAGGGTTTCGCAGGGATCGAATGAAGGGTAGAGCCACGGGTCGTAACACATCTAAAATGTTACGTCCACTGTTCAAAGTGCCGTCTATGCGAACAATAGGTGGTCGAGACGTGTAACCAATGGCACTCCATACCATCACGCCGGGTGATACGCAAGTATGGCGATGACGAATACACGCTTCCAATGTGCGTTCACCGCGATGTCGCCAAACACGGATGCGACCATCATGATGCTGTAAACAGAACCTGGATTCATCCGAAAAAATGACGTTTTGCCATTCGTGCACCCAGGTTCGTCGTTGAGTACACCATCGCAGGCGCTCCTGTCTGTGATGAAGAGTCAAGGGTAACCGCAGCCATGGTCTCCGAGCTGATAGTCCATGCTGCTGTCATTTCGACTGCTAGTGATACGAGGGCGTTGGGATCCAGCACGGCGTTCCGTATTACCTTCCTGAACCCACCGATTCCGTATTCTGCTAACAGTCATTGGATCTCGACCAATGCGAGCATCAGTGTCGTGATACGATAAACCGCAATCGCGATAGGCTACAATCCGACCTTTATCAAAGTCGGAAAGTAATGATACGCTTTTCTCCTCCTTACACGAGGCATCACAACAACGTTTCACCAGGCAACGCCGGTCAACTGCTGTTTGTGTGTGAGAAATCGATTGGAAGCTTTCCTCGTGTCAGCACGTTGTAGGTGTCGCCACCGGTGCCAACCTTGTGTGAATGCTCTGAAAAGCTAATCATTTGCATATCACAGCATCTTCTTCCTGTCCGTTAAATTTCGCGTCTGTAGCACGTCATCTTGGTGGTGTAGCAATTTTAATGGCTAGTAGTGTAGATCGCCGTCGTGCACTGGAGGGGCCAGTCAGTCACAGACAGTCACCCAGTAAGTTGCAGTGGGAGTCGCAGTCGCAGTCAGTCACACTCTCAAGCTCAGGCACTTTTCTAGTTGGTGTCTGTCAGTTTACATCACCGGCTACGAGAGTATAGTGCTTATGTCGGGATTTTTACTTCACCAGCATTGAGTCGAACGTGGACTATTACGGAAGAGCTTGTACCACAACACACGGACTAGCTTAAAGATAAGAAGCTTTCTGTTCTGATAAAGAAAGAACCCTGTTAATACAGTGCAGCTGTGTTGTAGGAAGAGGATACCAGCTTCCACACAACATCATTACCTTGCTCCCCCTGGTACAAGACGCTACAGTGGCAACGACGACACAAAAATGAGAGCTTAATAAGAGACAGTGGAAAAGGCTACTGGTAGTGGAAATTGACTTTTGGGGAAAAATTAGTGGAATTTCAAGGTGGACCATTTGAAAAATTATACAAAGTGTATTCATAGACATCGGGGTCTGCACGAGGCGCTGAGAGGGAGAACTTGACCGGCCTCTTCTTCCTTGGAAGCTGGAGTACAAAGATTTGATTGATTACAGCACTTTTAGAAGTGAATAACTATCCCGCCCCAACCCCTCCCCGATTTATAAATTCATATGGACTTTCAGGGGGAAACGTACTGCGTCTAGCTTATTTCTATATCCATATAGTGCGTCCATGCAGCTGGAAACCAACCTAAGTATTTGTCACAACCGATTTCTACCTTAGTTACAAATTTCATGTTACTTATATCTGTATCACAAATATTCTCAGAGAAGTGATTATTTCTAGAATAAGAAGGTGGTTCTTCATCGTTACCGAAAGCAAATTTTCTGAGGGTTCGTCTGATCTCAACTGAAAATCTTCTCAACTATTCTTCTCATTCATAAAGAAAAGGAGATACAACAAACTGGTATGAACACTAAACTTAATTTCACAAGTAGCGAAGATACGCTCAGCAATAATAAGGCAAAATAGACTAGAACTTAAAAAAGACCAATTTGCTTCTAGGTCAAATATAGAGAGAAGTCATCATAGTACTCAAGAGCTTTCTGGAAAGGACATTTGTAAAATAATATGCTTGACAGCATTAGCTTCAAGAAATACCTCATGATCTTGAAACAAATATACATATTGGAAAGGCAGAAGAACAAAACAGAAACCAAACTCTGATGATGTGGATTAATGGAAAGCACCGGGAAGCAACAATACTGAAATTCCAGGGTTACTCTTTGTCAGTGATAACGTGTAAAAGGTCTAGACGTTTTTTAGGATGAAGTCAGGTACGATGTATCCCTTTTTGAGGAAAGTTACTGGTAGTTAGTTCAAGGAACGGGGAATACAGATCGGAAGGCGTGGTAATCTTATTTCATTAAAATATTAGGGGAATTAGAGGTAAAGTAAAGTAGATGAATTGTTAATAGTTCTTGACATTGACATTATTTGAATTTTACAGTATCACTTATAGAGCAAAGAAAAACGAATGCTTCCGTTGGAGACGTCCATCTTATCTGATTTCTATGCAAGGAGTTTGTTGCAGAAGAGAGGAGAAGCATTTATGCCAAATGCAATGTTGCGTTTAAAAGCTATGACATATCAAATCATCATAAAGATAAAATACTTGAAGGTTGTCCAGAACCGTATAAATTTTCAAGGAAAAAAATTTTTCATTGTATGGATAATGATGTTGGTTTGTGGCGCACTTAACATCAAGGCCATCAGCGCCCGTACAAGTTCCCAATCTTTCCGGTTCCAGTCTCCAAAGTGATGATGAGGGCAAAACAAACACTCAGTCTCCGGTGGGAGAAAATCCCCGACCCGACTGATCGAACCCGGGACCCCGTGATCCAGAGGCAGCAACTCCAGGCACTAGATCACGAGCTGCGGACCCTTGCATTGTAGAACTCTACAGTTCCGCCAATTTAGATTACAGCCTGACGCTGTGATAGGCCATGTTCTTAAGAAATATTTGAAGCTAATTTTCTACGAAAATTTCGATATAAAATTTCTGACCGATTATCGAGAGAAAAGGATCTTAATGGATTTATTTGAATGTTACAACCTGGCACAGAAAGTGCTGTTTCTAGCTGGAGTTTAGGGAAACAGCAACACGGTCATAGACAATATCTTCAAAGACTGTTCTTTGATTGATGGGCACAATATGACAAAAATTAGTGACGGTTTGACATATCGTAATTCACAGAGAGTAATACTAAAAGGAATCAAAACAGAATCATATGTCAAAGTAATGACCAAAAGATTTAGAGATATGAGTCCATCCATAACACACATATTTAAAGCCAATGGCGAATGGCAAACTTGGAAACATAGGTACAATACCAAGAATCTGAACGATAAATAAAATACATCTCTTCGAAACTTTATCATTTCTTTGAGAGCATTTCCCATAAAAAAATTGCAGGTCTATAAGGAGTACTAATAAGCAACCGACTTGGATAACTAATGATAGTAGCTTATCATGTGAGAGGAAATGGGAAAGAGACAAAGATTAAATTGACTCAATTAACAGATCACCAAAGAACGAAGACCCCAACAGCTACCATGAAACTATGTGTCTGATTATGAAGATCGTTGCACCAGGTATTGGTTCAGTACTCAGCATCTATGCAGTAACTTTATCAGGTATGTCATTTTCTGAGATACTGACATATTCGTTAGTGAAACAACTTTATAAAACCGTTGAAAGGCATAATATAGACAATTACGGGCCAATTTCTTCGGCAATAGTGTTTTCTAAAGTTTTTGAGAATGCAATGTATAAAAGAGTCACATAATTTGCTGTTAGACGCGCATTTTGTCTTCAGGAAGGGAGTAAGCACAGGATATGAAATTTATTCTTCTGTATGTGAAGCAGGGCTAAAAGACAGATAGAAGATAGTGGGTATTTTCTTTGATTTACCAAAAACATTAGACTGTGTAAACCATGTAATACGAGGGTTGGAACTTTATTAGTGGCAACTATTTATTTACAGCTCGTACAAAATAGATACGTGTTTAAAAGTTTTACTAACCTTCAAAGTAGTCACCAGCATTGTGTATAACCCGTTGCCAACGATGTGGAAGTCGTAGGATACTCTTAGCAGTGCCAGTTGTGTTGACAGTTCGAGCGGCGCGGTCTATTGCCTGGCGAATTTGTAGCAGTTTTGAAGTGAATGCCGTGAAGTGCTCCTTCAGTTTAGAAATCGAGTTGAACTTACGAGGGCTTAAGTCAGGGGAGTGTAGTAGGTGGTATAGCACTTAGCAGCCCCATCAGTCAAACAAATGAGTAACAACTTGCATTGTACCTGCTTGAGCATTGTCCTGCAAAATGATGCTCAGGTCCTGCAGAAAGTGTCATCAGTTTTGTCTCTATGCTGTTCATTTTTGGAACACAACCTACGAACAGCTTAGAGACAGAAGTGATGACACTTTCTGCAGGACCTGACCATCATTTTGCAGGACAATGCTCAAGCACGTACGGTGCAAGCTGTTATTGATTTGTTTGACTGATGGGGCTGCTAACTACTACTGCACTCCCCTGACTTAAGCCCTCGTGAGTCCAACTCGATTTCTAAACTGAAGGAAACACTTCACAGCATTCGCTTCAGAACTACCACAAATTCGTCGGACAATAGACCGCGCCGCTCGAACTGTCAACACAACTGGCACTGCTAAGAGTATCCTACGAGTTCCACATCGCTGACAACGGATTATGCACAATGCGGGTGACTACTTTGAAGGTCAGTAAAACTTTGAAACACGTATCTATTTTGTAGGAGCTGTAAATAAATAGTTGCCACTATTAAAGTTCCAACCCTCGTACTTTTGCATAAGTTAAAACGTTATGAAAATAGGGTAAGAGCACAACAGCGCTTCACTTCCCATCTGGAACGTAGGAATCAGAACTTAAACTTCCTGTGTCAACAAACTGAGAAATATTTTGAATATGAATGGGGTTGTGTAAATTGAGAGTACCACATGGTTCTGTTTTGGGCCCAATGCTTCTCCTGATATACAGGATTTAACGGGTATAAGTACAGATATTTCTATTGGTGACTGAGCACGGTGTACTGAGCTACATTACATCAACATCTGCGTCATTTTCAGGTTAATAATTATGACCAGTACTGGTTTATGTCTTTAGATTTTTTAGTATCTCCAAGTACATGTGGCAAGATCAAGCCATTAATGCTTATTTTGCCCTGGGCACCAGGACAAGTGCTGAAGTGACGACACTTGAACGCAAAACGGTTAGTCTATACTGACAGGTGTAGTGGTGCTGTACAAGCGTGCAGAAAACATCAGGTCGTAATGTTTGTGGTGTATTAAAGGGAGGACAGTTCTGCACAGAGAAAGAACAACCATCACACAGGTGTGTTTGTATATGAAGGTACCATATATAAAAATATCTGCACTTATACCTGTTACATCCTTTATATCAATGATATGATGTAAACGCGACAAATGACTCAGATAACATTATCGTTATTATGACTGATGTGAAATACAACACAGTTGATGTGGCTAGTAGGATAGCAAGAAAAAGCAATGCGTTCAGCTTCTGAGATGAAACTCTTGTAGAAGAAAAAGTTTTATTATCCCAAGACAGTCAAACAGTCACTGAAGTCGATCATTATAAATTCTTAGAACTGAGGGTAAATGGAAAGCTTTCTTGAAATCATAAAGTTAGAGATCCTGGTAAAACTGAGTGCCTCTGTCTCCACTGTAAGTATAATCTCCACTGTCTCTGACATCGAAACGTGAAGGCATGTTTACTTTGTTCACTTTCATTATCTCCTATGGTGCCATATTTTGAGGTAAGTCTGTGAACTCATTCTTAATCTAGAGAAGGGCGGGAGACTGATCTGCAGTGTCAGCTCGTAAAGCTAGTATACGCCGCTGTCAAGGGTCTCGGACTTCTAACTCTGACAACCCTGCATATATAGTCCGTCATGAGATCTGTTGTTAAAAATATTGACTCATTACAAAACAACTGTAAGATGCATTCAGTGAGAACTAGTTAGAAAAACGACATGAACTTGAACAACCGTTCCTTAATCATTTTACAGAAAGGTGTGCTGTATTCTTCAGGTTTCATTTTCAATGGGCTTCCAGCAGAACGGAAGATGTTGAGTTATGAACTCCAAGTATTTAAATCTGAGTTGAAAGGTTTCCTTATGGCACACTCATATCCCCCACAGGATTCCCTCACTGTAGTTGAGAACCTTTCTTTGTAATGTCTTAATTTTTGGTACAGTGTTTCACAATTTTTCGAGTTTTATTTTATTTTTTTATGAATCTATCTTTTCTAATTACAATACCAATATTTTTAGTTCATCTTTGACTTCATAAAGCTCATGTAGAGGCTCCGATTTCTGGTAGTATAATGCTTGCTGGTGTTTTATTGAAGTTAGGTGGAAATGGCATTTTTCATGAAGTGCAAAAGTTGCCAATCTTTGCACCACACTGAAAACTTATCAATATCCGACTGGATATTTGAGCAAATTTTTTCAGCAAAACTTAATAACATATATCTGCATCACCTGCGAAAAATCTGAGGGTACTATTGATAGTTTCCACAAGGTCATTAAAATACAACATGAACAACAAAGGTCCTAACACACTTCCCTGGGGCACACCCAAAGATACTTCTACATCTGTCGACGACTCTCGATACTTCGACATCTGTCGACGGCTCTCGATACTTCGACATCTGTCGACGGCTCTCGATACTTCTACATGTGTCGATGAATCTCCGTCCAAGATAACAATACTTGAACCCCCTACCAAGAAATCCTCAAAACAGTCACAAATTTCGCGGGATGCCCCATACCATCGTACTTTTGACGATAAACATAGATGTATTACTGAGTCAAATGCTTTCCGGAAATCGATAAATATTGCATCTACTTGATTGCCTTGATCCATGTCTTTCAGGATGTCATGTGAGAAAAGTGCGAGTTGTGTTTCATATCATCGAAGTTTTAGGTACCTATGTCGGTTGACATGGAGGTCTTCATTCTGTCCGGGATACCTCACTATGTTTGTGCTCAGAATATGTTCTAAGATTCTACAACAAACGGATGTCAAGGATATTGGACGGCAATTTTATGGATTCCTTCGGCTACCTTTTCTGTACGTAGGTGTCACCTGTGCTATCTTCTAACTATTTGCGCGATTTTTTGTTCGAGGGATCTACGGTAGATCATTGTGTGTAATACAGTGACCAACGTAGCAGCAAACTGAGTATAGAATCTGATAATGATTCTATCTGGTCGTGGCATTTTGTTAAATTTTAGCGATTTCAACTGTTTCTCAACATAACTGACACTAATATCTGTATCACTCATACATAAAGGGATGCGAGAATTAAATTAAAGCAACGCCCCTGGATTTTCTCTTGTAATGGAACAGTTTAAAACAGAGTTCAGCGTTGCTGCTTTTGCTCTGTTTCTCTCAGTTTAAGTTCCCGTCTCGTCCAAGAGTATCTCGACACTAACTACTGTACCGCTGCAAGCCTTTACATATGACCAGAATTCCTCTGTGTTTTGTGAGAGATTCTTCGGTAATAGTGTGCTACGGTAGTCGTTGAAGACTTCAAACGTTGCACGTTTGACAGCTAAATAGCCAAATGTGTTTCGTTCAGCATCTCCCTACCTATTGCCTTATGTGCTGCTTTACCCATATTATGCAGTATTCTCTGTCTCCTCAGAACTTTCTTTATAATGACTACATACCATGCAGTGTCTCTCCCATCATAAACTGCTCTGTTGTTGTTGATGACGGTGTTATTGTTGTTGTTGTTGTGGTGGCGATTTTCAGTCCGAAGACTGGTTTGATGCAGCTCTCAACATTACTCCGTCCTGCGCAAGCCTCTTCACTGTGTATAACTACCACAGCCTACATTCAAATGCCGCGCGGGGTAGCCGAGCGCTCTAGGGCGTCTTGTCACGGTCCGCGCGGCTCCCCCTGTCGGAGTTTCGAATCCTCCCCCGGGCATGGGTGTGTGTATTGTCCTTCGCGTAAGTTAGTTTAAGTTAGGTTAAGAAGTGTGTAAGCTTAGGGACCGATGACCTCAGCAGTTTGGTCCCATAAAACCTTACCACAAATTTCCAAATTTCCTGCATTCAATGGAACCTGCTTATTGTATTCAAGCCTCGGTCTCCCTCTCCAATTTTTACCCCCCCCCCCTGCCCCCCGCTCCATACACACATTCCTTGATTCCTCAAGATATGTCCTGTCAACGGAAATTTTTTTTCGTCAAATTATGACATAATTTTTCCCTTTTCCCCCAGTCAGATTCAGTACTTCCTCATTTCTTATTCGATGTACCCATTTAATCTCCAACATTCTTCTGTAGCATGACATTTTAAAGGCTACTGTTCTCTCCTTGTCTGAGCTGCTTATTGTGTACGTTTCTCTTCCATAGAAGGTTACACTTAAGAACAATATCTTCCATAAAGACTTACTAACGTTAAATTTGATATGAAATGTTAACAAAGACCACTTTTTAATAAATACTTTTCTTGTTGCACCCAGTGGGCATTTTATATCCTCACTACCTGATTCATAACCAGTTATTATACTGCCCAAATAGAAAAAGGCATTTACTACTTTTAGTGTCTGATTTCCTACTCTAATTTCTTCGAGCATCACCTGATTTAATTCAACTACATTCTATTACCCTTGTTTACCTTTTGTTGATATTCATGTCATAGCATCCTCTCGAAACACATTACTTTCCTTTCAACCGTTCTTCCAAATCCTTTTCTGTCTCTGACAGAATTACGATGTCATAAACAAATCTTGAAGTTTTTATTTCTTCTCCATGAAATTTAATTGCATTTCCAAATTTCTCACTGGTTTCCTTTATTGCTTCTCAGTGCACAGACTTAATGCTTTTGGGGGTAGGCTACAACCATGTCTCACACCCTTCTCAGCCACAGCATCTCTTTCATTCCTTTTTGGTTACATAAATTAATGTTTCTGGGTAATTTCATTACGTTCTTGCTGCTTCCAATCATTTTATATAATTTGCAAATACTGCACTCAACTGCAATTTGAGGATTCGTAGCACCAGCCGCAAGAACGGAAAGAGATTACTTACAAACATTTGTTTTTATAAACTATAGTGCTTTTGGGCAATGTCTCTACAAATACAATTTACAAATTACTTGTACTCGAGCAGTGTAAATAATAATTTTACCATTATCAATAATAAAATTCTCAGGCTCGTTACCAGTGTTTTAAATCTTGTTTGCTATGAGACAAACGAAACTGCCAGGTGGGCTTGGATGAGAGGTGTAGTGCATTTTACCAGACGAAGGTTGGGCTGTTGTTGTCCAAGATGACGGCAGGCTGAATGTGGCTGGCCATGTCTCCCGGCGTGGCTGTGCAATCGGCATGGCAGGATGGACGTGTTTCGGCAGAGGTCGGAGCTGGATGTCGCAGCGCTGGCAGCAGTAACACTCAGAAACCAAGTTTCATCTCTCGACTCTCGCCAGGAAGTGTCCCATTTGCCGTCTCAATGATAACTGTCTTCTTTCCCGCCGCGACGACAAGAGTCTTCTTTGCCGTCTAGACCACAAGTGCCCTCCAGGATGATATCTTCACGTTCTCCAGAGTTCTTTCGCTGGGCGTGGCCATACACGTGATTGTCTGTCTTATGTTCTTCTTCTGGCCAATCAACTCATTCTTCAACATCATTTTGAAATATTTTTCTCCACTGCAGCGCCACAGGTATTTTTTGGCGTGGCTGAATAAGGTGATGACAGCGTCACGACTAATACAAAAGGCCGGGAAAGCGGCTCAGACTCGGCCCGAAAAAAATGTGTGAAATCGTATGGGGCTTAACTGCTAAGGTCATCAGTCCCTAAGCTTACACACTTCTTAACCTAAATTATCCTAAGGACAAACACACACACCCATGTCCGAGGGAGAACTCGAACCTCCGTCGGGACCAGCCGCACAGTCCATGACTGCAACGCCTAAGACCGCTCGGCTAATCCCGCGCGGCAGACTCGCCCCGACCGGACGCTGTTACATCAGGGGCTGCGTTCTGATACAAAAAGAACTTACCCTAGGAAATTGGGAAATTACATCAACGGATCAGCTGGAAGACCAGAGCTGTAACAGCATCGACGCATCAGAAAGGCACAGCAATTTCAGTGTTGGAAAACGAATTGCTTCACATCCGAGTTGTGGAGCTGTTCAGTGCCTCGATGATAGAAACCGCTTGGTTTCCAACCGAAGAAATTGTCAAGCCAAGCCTTCAGTTTCACGTCATTGCTTAATGAAACGCCATGCAATGCATCTGGGAGGGATCGAAACAGAGATCTCAAGACGCCAAGTCGGGAGGGTACGGAGGATGTCGTAGCACTTCCCAGCTATGCGACAGAATAGCTTCCTTGGTCATATCGGTGATGTGAGGGCGGGCGCTGTCACGTAGCTGAAGAACGTCATTACACCGATCAGTTCGTTTTTGCTGGATAACGCTGTCGAGTTGTTGTATTTATTGGACGTAAGGTTCCGCATTCGCTGTTTGGCTGAGACCGAGCAATTTGTGGTGGATCATGCTTTCTCAGTCCCACCATACGCCGAACATTGTTTTGCATGGGTGAAGATCTTACTTTGCTCGCATTGTCGCCCTTTTGTCGGGGCTAAGCAATTCTTTGCGCTGCTTCATATCGACATACAGGCACCGTTTTTCGTCGCAGATAACAATTCGGTAGATGAATTACTGCTTGAGTCCATGAGCTGACCAATGAAGGGCAAGCAAACCAGTGGAGTCGTGCCTTGTTGATTTTTGTTGCTATCGGTCAAAGCATGCTGAAGGTGGCGCTCTGTGGCACTATGAGAGAATTCCATTATCTCTGCCAATTCCTTTGTCGTTTGACGCGGATCTTCGTGAATAACCTGATTCAGTCGCTCCTCATCCAACTGAAGTGGGCGTCCAGCGCGATCTATGTCCCTGAGGTCAATATGGCCGTCTTCGAACCGCTTATAACAATTATCAACCGTGCTCTGAGAGGCATTACTTCTTCGCCAGACACTTCAAAAATGTCTCAAGCAGCTTCTGTGGCTTTGCCATCTTAGTTAAACGTAAAAAGCAGAAGGTGTCTAAAATGCTCTTTTTTGTCGACTTGGAGCACAATTTTAATAACCTGAAAAGAACAGCAAGCATGTCAGCAAAAAAACACTAAATACATTTTGTAGAACACATAATTTTCTATCGAATAACATAAAGTACATTGTCAAAATAGTTTATTTTTTCATGCAAACTTTTCGCTTTATAAAAGAACTTTTGAGACGACCTCAATAAATATCCCTTATTTTTAAACAGAGGGATGTAGTCTGACAGCCACGAAATTCGAGGGGAGCTCTTCACTGGTCTACAATTCGACACGAAGTCGGCCGTTGTGGCCGAGCCGTTCTAGGCGCTTCAGTCCAGAACCGCGCGACTACTACGGTCGCAGGTTTGAATCCTCCCTCGGGCATGGATGTGTGTGATGTCCTTAGGTTAGTTAGGTTTGAGTAGTTCTAAATTCTAGGGGACTCATGACCTCAGATGTTAAGTCCCATAGTGCTCAGAGCCATTTGAACCATTTGAGCTCGACACGAATCTACAAGCTGACATCACGAGACTTGGCCTCCTGTAGCTGCAGGCCTACAGTCGACTCGAATTCCGATCTTGTGGACTTAACACCTTCCAGCCAGTGGGCCACCTGCAAGTCTGCTTCCACTCGCCGTCAGCCTCATACCCTGGACGGCTTTTGTTCGAGACTGGGACCGCCCAGCTGCTCAGCCACATTGGCCTGTGTGATCATACAATCGCTGTCTGCCTCCACTTTTAAGGGCAGGCGTTACTGCTGAGAACTGTTGTTCTGTAGGGGTCTACATTGCGATTCTGCTCCTTCCGGCGTGTCCGACCCTGTGCTGTGAAACTATGTCCAGTCGGTGCACGCACCACTCAGGCCGCTGAACGTCCGTTCCGTTAGTGCCCTCCATAAGTCGATAACGTCATCGTTTATCGGGGTACATGACACTCCAAGCGGACAGAAACTACAGGCAGCTTTCTTGACTAAGCACCTCCACACTCACTGTGTATAGCATGCACCTGGGGGGACGTTGCCACCGCCAAGCACAGCTAAGACTGTTGTAGTTTGGTCACTAACAAACTGAATGTTTAATCAATAATGTTTCCATGATATGTCGGACTGCAATCAAACAACCACCTGCAGTTTCACTATTACCCTGCCCAGTGTGATGAGCTACCAACTTCCTGATACTTAAAACCCAATTCCACGATCCACCATAGTGTCTACCCACAGTAGGCCGTCACGCACCCAACATTTCTCATGCTTGAAAAGGAAGACCAATTACAGTGTTTGTTGTAGCCAACATTCCTCTCGTCTGTCAAACATCATGTTCTCAGTTACGAATGGATGCCCTGCGTCCCATTGACTCACCTTCACCTCCGTCCCTGCACGTGATAATGTCTCGTTTCACTCGATCTTGACAATGTTGGTCTGGGTTGGCAATCGGTCCAACACTTCTGTGCGCAGAGGACCACTCACAGACGTTAAAAAAGGCATTAACAGCACGCACTATTTCCCTAGGCTAGCAGCATATCACTCATTTCACATTGGGATCCCATATCCTAGGGGGCATCCAGTTGTCCCCTCTGCCCCTCCATCTGATAACGTGTCCTTTTTCTCTACTTTGAAAATGTGAGTTCCTACCCTTTCGACGCTTTTCAACAGCAGACTACTCGCCGGGCGCCAAGAATTTTTATTCTCCTTACGTACAATATGAACTGCTTGGGTGCCACGGGAAGTCCGTCGCTTGTGGACGCTCGTCGTTCATGGCGGATGGAAGAGGCCCTTCCTCAGAGTGTGTTGCCAGGTGCTTGTCCTGCGCCAGGAAAGGGGAAGGGGGGGGGGGCAGGAGGCCAGGGCCAGTTGAGACTAGGCTACTTCCTCAGATCCATTGCATACCGGCGACGTGACATCCAGAGGAGCGAACATTACAAGTCGTAGGGTAAGTTTTGTCTCGTGTGTTCCTAAATTTCCCTGGGACCCAAACTGACCTTTCTCAAGTCAGCTTCCACCAGTTTTTGTATTCTCCAGTAAATAATTCGTGTCAATATTTTGCAACCATGACTTACCAGTCTGATGGTTCGGTAATATTCACACTCGTTAGCATCTAAATTTCTTCTAACTGGAATTATTACATTCTTCTTGAAGTCTGAGAATATCTACATCTACTTTTATACTCCACAAGCCACCCAACGGTGTGTGGCGGAGGGCACTTTACGTGCCACTGTCATTACCTCCCTTTCCTGTTCCAGTCGCGTATGGTTCGCGGGAAGAACGACTGCCGGAAAGCCTCTGTGCGCGCTCGAATCTCTCTAATTTTACGTTCGTGATCTCCTCGGGAGGTATAAGTAGGGGGAAGCAATATATTCGATACCTCATCCAGAAACGCACCCTCTCGAAACCTGGACAGCAAGCCTAACCACGATGCAGAGCGCCTCTCTTGCAGAGTCTGCCACTTGAGTTTGCTAAACATCTTCGTAACGCTATCACGCTTACCAAATAACCCTGTGACGAAACGCGCCGCTCTTCTTTGAATCTTCTCTATGTCCTCTGTCAACCCGACCTGGTACGGATCCCATACCGATGAACAATACTCTAGTATAGGGCGAACGAGTGTTTTGTAAGCCACCTTCTTTGTTGATGGACTACATTTTCTAAGGACTCTCCCAGTGAATCTCAACCTGGCACCCGCCTTACCAACAATTAATTTTATATGATCATTCCACTTCAAATCGTTCCGTACGCATACTCCCAGATATTTTACAGAGTAACTGCTACCAGTGTTTGTTCCGCTATCATATAATCATACAATAAAGGATCCTTCTTTCTATGTATTCGCAATACATTACATTTGTCTATGTTAAGGGCAGTTGCCACTCCCTGCACCAACTGCCTATCCGCTGCAGATCTTCCTGCACTTCGCTGCAATTTTCTAATGCTGCAACTTCTCTGTATACTACAGCATCATCCGCGAAAAGCCGCATGGAACTTCCCACACTATCTACTAGGTCGCCTCATGTATCTAGGTCGCTTCATGACTTGCACACCAGATGAACTAATTCTGTCATGGCTTGCTCTCCCAAGGATCTCAATAATTCTAAGGGAATGTTGTCTATCCCAGGGGTCATTTTTTTACATAGGTCTTTCAGCACTCTGTCAAATTCTTTTGGCAATATCTTACGTCCCATCTCATCTTCACCTACTTCCACTTGCCTTTCTCGTATAATATTGTCCTCATGTTTCTTTCCCTTATATAGACCCTATACGTTTTCCTTCCACTTAGCGGTTTTCCTTTTTTTTTATTTAGTACTGGCTTGCCATACGAGTTATTGCTATTCATAAAAATGCATCTCCTTTCCACAAAGGTTTCTTTAATTTTTCTGTAGCCAGAATTTATCTTTTCCCTAGTTATGTATGTTTCTGCAGCCTTGCTTTTGTGCTCTACCAATTGCTGCTTAGAAATTTTGCACTTTCAATCAGTCTCACTTTTTAAACGTCTGTATTCCCGTTCGCCTGCTTCATTTGCTGAATTTTTGATTTTTATTCATTTCTTCAGTTGCTGTTCTTACACCTTTACACATTTATTATAAGCTCACACCCACTGAGTCTTGTTCAGATTATTTCGCATGCAGTTTCAGTTTCAGTCTCCATGGATTTATCGATGAGTTTCTTGTCTACTGCAACAAATACACTCTTAGATTTACCGTGAGCCTATATTTTCGATATACGCTTAAAGTTTCCCCAAATATCTGACTGCTATCAGTTTCGGTTTTTAACAAGCTTTCTGATATTGTGTTACGTGAACCCCACTGCGTTTTAGGAGCGCTTCCAACTCTGGCTTTTGTTGCGAATGCATCGCCAATTAATCACTATGATTTTAATACTCTTGCCTGGAGGTGGAACTTCTTTGGATCTTATAATAATACTTCCGTGTCTACCACAGCTATCGTAATCTGCGCTGGGACATTTTGTTGCGAAGGCTTCAACAGTTTACCATTGGGATTTTAATTCTTTCGCCAGTGGAGGGCATTTTTCTGCGTCTTATATTGGTACTTTCGGGTCCCCTATAGCTATCATTACTTAGAATGGATAGAGAGTTGCCTCATCTACCTACGAAGTTGCCTCTGGTGTGAAGTGCGCACATGACCCATTTACAGGGATCCTCCAGCTCACAGCCCTACCGTGTAAGTACAGGAAGTTGCAGCCTAGTTAGTCAGAGAACACTCGAACTCTCTGTTTCTGTACCTGCACTCAACTCAGAACCAGGTGGGATGACCAATTCTAGATACAATGATGTAAATTGTGAGCTTCGTTGAAACTCCGTGAGCAAGACTGGTCTTCTCAGCCTTCTCTGCCAGTCGCTGTAATGATCCAAGTATGACATGGGTCGCGAGACGACAGGCACCATTTGCTCCAAAGTGTGGCACAATCTGCTGTTGATTGCACTCTATTCCCTCAACGGCTTCGGGAACAGCCTCTTCAATAAGTTGAATGAGGCACCAAGACACACACACTGAGTGTACTTAGTGTCCCTTCCCAATCCTTGCTGTCGACGATTAATGGACACCTACCCTTCTGCGTTTGCCTTCTATTGACGCGCCGAGTGACGTGACGCAGTAGTTAGCACAGCGGATTCGTATTTGGAAGGATGACGGTTCAAATCCACGTCCGGCCTTCCAGGTTTAGGAATCCCGCAATTTCCCTAATTGCTCCAGATAAATGCCTTCATGGTTCCTTTGAAATGGGCACGGCCCATTTGCTTCCACATCCTTTCATAATCAGAGCTTGTGCTCTGTCTCTAATGACCGCCCTATCGATGGGACGTGAAATTCTGATCTTCCTTCCTTCCTCTTGACACAGGACACAGCAGGTGACGTGAGTCTCACTGGCTCAATTTCGGTTTCAGTGGAAGACAGCACCGCGAAGGCATTGGTTAGGGGGATGGGTGTATCACGCTGAGTTCTCCCTCGTCCATGTCTCCCCTGTAAAGGACTCCTAGCCCTACCAGTGACACTCCACTCACAGTCAAGTGGCAGAATAATAATAGATCCCGTACCTACTGTAGAGGAGACAAGACGAAGTGACTATTACGATTTACCATTTTCACATGCATCATAAGAATCTGAAGAAAAAATGGAGAGACTGATTCTCATATATCGATCTTTTGATGAGCAACTTCTTTTGTACACAAGTAATTGAACGGATTTCTCTTCTACTATTTTTTACAGATTGTGTCACTTTCTGCCGAGTATTATGACGTAAAGCTCAGAAACCACAGTCTCAGACATAAAACGGTTTCAGTGATCATCCCTCCTCTAAAGAAGATAGAAAATTCAGAGTTAATGAAAGGACAGTTTTCTTAAAACTATGCACCACGACAAGGTCGTCAGATAAAAAAATGTTCAAATGTGTGTGAAATCTTATGGGACTTAACTGGTTCTGTTGGAAAAGGATGTGAAAGGATAGGGTCTGCACTATTTTCAAAGGAATAATTTCAGTGTTCGCCAGAAGCGATTTAAGGACATTACGGAAAACCTAAACCTGAATTATGAACGAATATTTGAACCCTGGTCCTCGGGAATGCGAGTCTTTTGTGACGATTGTGCAAGCACGGTGGGTGTTAATGTATCATCGATATGACCGTTATGAGCGATGGAGCACCAGCTCCAAAAATTGGAGAAGGTGGTCGTCCCATGGAAAAAGCTATAGCAGCATTGGCCAGCAATGTTAAGTGAAGAAACATTCCAAATCTAAATCTGTACTTGTCGTATTCAGCCGTAGTATCCTATCCAATGCGTACCTACATCGACATCTATACTCCACCATATACATTGCGGTGCGTGGTGCGGATGCTTTCGGCACTACTACTATTTTCTCCATATTCTGTTCCAATCGCCAATGTGAACAACTGCCGGTAGCCTCGGTATGAACTCTAACCTCCTAGCCTGGTATCTGCTTCATGACAACAACTTTTCGTCGCTTTAAGTTGGTTACTCCTACATATTTTATGGTTGTTACTGCTTCCAGTGATGTATCACTAGTATTGCAACCGAGCAATAATGGTCTTTACACCTATGTTATTTACATAGAGAACCAACTGTCAATCATGCAACAAATGTCGACTCTCTTCAGATTTTCCTGCATTACGCTACAAATTGATCGCGTTGCAGTTTTCCTATAAAGACAGCGTTGTCTGCGAACAGCCTCATGGAGCTTCCGACGTCATTCAATATAGCTTGAATTAAATAGCTTTGCTATTGACAGATTGCACTGGGGGGTTGGTGGAAGGGGTTGCTTCGTTTCTGGCGTGTAGTCAGTTATTATTGACAACCCTCTGCGTGCACCCACAAAGCAGGCAACACCGCGAGTATGTGGAGCTCGAGAAAGAACTTCGATTGGCTGACGGTTGGCTTCTCTACCACTAGACTCATCGAAACGTCAACCACAAAGTTATCTGAATCGAACTATGAAAGATTTACTTGCATCGTGGACAGTAGTCACTCTTAAACACTCCTCTGGGATATTCCCGAAGTGACATTTGCTTCTCTTGATTTCGCCCCATAAAGAACAGAACAAGAAAGCAAAAATGGACACAAAACCGCGTAACTTCAACTGGTGTTGAAATGTAACAGTCGAGTGTACTCTCTGCTGAGGTGAGACCAATATTGCTACTCGTATTAAGGGAAGGTCTGACGATTTATGAGTGTCAGGAGATGAATATTCCCGTTAAAATTTGTGCCTTCAGAGAATCTAATTAAATGTTTCTCTAAATGAAGAACTAACTGAATATCTCCTGGTGCAAAGTACCGGAGAATGAAGTAACCAAATTAGTATTTCAGGGACCGCTTGACACGGACGTAATACGTTACCAGTCGACGCCGACTTCTGAACTTACTGCCTACACACACGTTGCTTCGAAGGGAGTGTTTGCTTTTGGAAATGTGTTGTCACAAGGCACACCTATTTGCCAAACAAGTATTACGTGGAGGCAAGCATGAGCGGTTTCTACGGAAGTGGCGAGAGTTGACACTTCGTTAGGCAAACATCACTAAGAGGCGCAAATATGGTAGCCAAGAGAGTCTTCCTTCCTGTCGAACGACGCAGCACAGTGCATATCATGCTAGGCTACCACTCGATGCGTAGCGAGGGCTAGTTTCATAATCCTGACTGGCACTTCTGTCTTAGATCCTCCGTAACGTTTTTAGTTTATTTAGAGATCATACCAGGGCGACTGGGCGACTGGCCAGCAGGGCAATGACCAGTTTTGATGATCATTGTCTACCTAAGTTGGAACTTCGCCTCTACTGAGGACGTAGATGATGGAAATTTCTTCTTCCTCTTATTCTTCTTACATTAGCCCCCTCACCTGTTGCCCTGCTAATAACAAGTTACCTTAGCCCATTGTCCATTACTTCTTATTCTGTCCACTTTTCCTTTCTTCTCTTCTGAACTCTATTTTCTTCCCATTATTCTTAGATGGCTTTTGGGTTGGAAACCTTCTCTCTTCTTAACGTTGCTTTGTATTTTGTTCGTTACCAAATTTCATACTAATGTTTCTTCCAGATCTTCACGCACCTTTCTAATCGTGTTGCGATTGCTTTTCAATTTTGCAAAATATAATTTTTCTTTTACGTCTGTTAGGACTAATTTCTTGGAAATAATGGTAGAAAATTTTGCTTATTTTCTGAATTTCGTTTGTAATCTCTTACCGAGAGAGGTCACACAGAGGTAAGACACTGGATTCGTGGTCGGGAAAAATGATGGTTCAAACCCTCAGCTGACTGCCTGGATTCAGGTTTTCTGTAAAGTCCCTAAATCGCTTAATGCGGATGCTGGGATTGTTCCTTTGAAACTGCACGACCGATTTCCTTCCCTATGCTTCCACAATCCGAGCCTGTGCACCGCCTCTAAAGACCTCTCAGCTCTAAAATTAGTTTTGATGATGCATATTTGCACTCTTTTTTAAAATGATGCTTTCTTGAACCTCTAGAATTTGATTTGTTTATTATAAATATGTACTTAATAGTTCGATACTAATTTCCTCTTTCGTATTTATTTATTTTATTTAGCGAAAGGCGTAGTACATCCTACGTATTAATGAAATATACACCGTCGGCCGCGATGACCGAGAGGTTCTAGGCGCTGCAGTCCGGAACCGCGTGACTGCTACGGTCGCAGGTTCGAATCCTGCCTCGGGCATGGATGTGTGTGATGTCCTTAGGTTAGTTACGTTTACTTAGTTCTAAGTCTAGGGGACTGATGACCTCAGATGTTAAGTCCCACAGTGCTCAGAGCCATTTGAACAATTTGAAATATACACTGAGGTGACAAATGTCGTGGGTTAACAATATGCACATGTACAAATGGCGGTAGTATCGCGTACACAAGATATAAAAGGGTAGTATATTGGCGGAGCTGTCATTCGTACTCAGGTGATTCACGTGGAAAGGTTTCCGACGTAATTATGGGTTCACGACGGGAATTAACAGCCTTTGAAAGCGGAACGATAGTTGGAGCTAGACGCATGAGATATTCCACTTCGAAGATCGTTAAAGAATTCAATATTCCAAGGTCCACAGTGATAAGAGTGTGCCGAGAATACCAAATTTCAGGCATTACCCCTCACCACGGACAGCGCAGTGGCCGACGGGCTTCAGCTAAAGACAGAGAGCAGTGCCGTTTGCATAGAATTGTCAGTGCTAACAGACAAGCAACACTGCATGAAATAACCGCAGAAAACAATGTGGGACGTACGACGAACGTATTCGTTAGGACAGTGCTCCGAAAGTTGCGTGACTGGGCTATGGCAGCAGAGGATCGACGCGAGTACCTTTACTAACAGCGAGACATCGCCTGAAGCGTGTCTCCTGTACTTGTGATCATATCGGTTGGACCCTAGACTACTGGAAAACGCTGCATCGTCAGATGAGTCCCGACTTCAGTTGGTAAGAGCTGATGATACGGGTCGAGTGTGACGCAGACCACAGGAAGCCATGGACCTAAGTCGTCAACAAAGCACTGTGTTAGCTGGTGGTGGCTCCATAATGCTATTGGCTGTGTTTACATGGATTTGACTGGATCCTCTGCTCCAATTGGACCGATAGTTGACGGGAAATGGTTATGTTCGGCTACTTGGAGACCATTTGCAGCCATTCATGGACGACTATAGAGGCGGCATGGTTCAATATTTATGAAGGGAACTTCCAGCGACTTGTTGAGTCCATGTCACAATTTTCCGCACTACACTGGGAAAAAGGAAGTTCTACACGATATTAATAGGTATGCTGTGACTTTTATCACCTCAATGTACAGGGTGTTTCAAAAATGACCGGTATATTTGAAACGGCAATAAAAACTAAACGAGCAGCGATAGAAATACACCGTTTGTTGCAATATGCTTGGGACAACAGTATATTTTCAGGCGGACAAACTTTCGAAATTACAGTAGTTACAATTTTCAACAACAGATGGCGCTGCAAGTGATGTGAAAGAAATAGAAGACAACGCAGTCTGTGGGTGCGCCATTCTGTACGTCGTCTTTCTGCTGTAAGCGTGTGCTGTTCACAACGTGCAAGTGTGCTGTAGACAACATGGTTTATTCCTTAGAACAGAGGATTTTTCTGGTGTTGGAATTCCACCGCCTAGAACACAGTGTTGTTGCAACAAGACGAAGTTTTCAACGGAGGTTTAATGTAACCAAAGGACCGAAAAGCGATACAATAAATGATCTGTTTGAAAAATTTCAGTGGACTGGGAACGTGACGGATGAACGTGCTGGAAAGGTAGGGCGACCGCATACGGCAACCACAGAGGGCAACGCGCAGCTAGTGCAGCAGGTGATCCAACAGCGGCCTCGGGTTTCCGTTCGCTGTGTTGCAGCTGCGGTCCAAATGACGCCAACGTCCACGTATCGTCTCATGCGCCAGAGTTTACACCTCTATCCATACAAAATTCAAATGCGGCAACCCCTCAGCGCTGCTACCATTGCTGCACGAGAGACATTCGCTAACGATATAGTGCACAGGATTGATGACGGCGATATGCATGTGGGCAGCATTTGGTTCACTAACGAAGCTTATTTTTACCTGGACGGCTTCGTCAATAAACAGAACTGGCGCATATGGGGAACCGAAAAGCCCCATGTTGCAGTCCCATCGTCCCTGCATCCTCAAAAAGTACTGGTCTGGGCCGCCATTTCTTCCAAAGGAATCATTGGCCCATTTTTCAGATCCGAAACGATTACTGAATCACGCTATCTGGACATTCTTCGTGAATTTGTGGCGGTACAAACTGCCTTAGACGACACTGCGAACACCTCGTGGTTTATGCAAGATGGTGCCCGGCCACATCGCACGGCCGACGTCTCTAATTTCCTGAATGAATATTTCGATGATCGTGTGATTGCTTTGGGCTATCCGAAACATACAGGAGGCGGCGTGGATTGGCCTCCCTATTCGCCAGACATGAACCCCTGTGACTTCTTTCTGTGGGGACACTTGAAAGACCAGGTGTACCGCCAGAATCCAGAAACAATTGAACAGCTGAAGCAGTACATCTCATCTGCATGTGAAGCCATTCCGCCAGACACGTTTTCAAAGGTTTCGGGTAATTTCATTCAGAGACTACGCCATATTATTGCTACGCATGGTGGATATGTGGAAAATATAGTACTATAGAGTTTCCCAGACCGCAGCGCCATCTGTTGTTGAAAATTGTAACTACTGTAATTTCGAAAGTTTGTCTGCCTGAAAATGTACTGTTGTCCCAAGCATATTGCAACAAACGGTGTATTTCTATCGCTGCTCGTTTAGTTTTTATTGCCGTTTCAAATATACCGGTCATTTTTGAAACACCCTGTATATAGTCTAAGATACAAACATTAAGTATGCGTATAAACTTACAGGTCACATAAAAAGAAAAAAGGATAGGTATAAATATACACAAAATAAATATAACCACAATACACACAGAAAAACAACTACGTCCAAATGTCATTACCGTATCGCTTTTTGAAAGCATGCAGGAATTGGGAGTGCCGGCCGCGGTAGACGAGTGGTTCTAGGCGCTTCACTCCGGAACCACGCGGCTGCTACGTTCGCAGGTTCGAATCCTGCCTCGGGCATGGATGTGTGTGATGTCTTTAGGTTAGTTACGTTTACGTAGTTCTAAGTCTAGGAGACTGATGACCTCAGATGTTAAGTCCCATAGTGCTTAGAGCCATTTAAACCATTTGAATTGAAGTGGTCACCAGTGAAGGCTGTAAATGGGCGATCTCCAACTGTATCTTTAACAAAGTACGTAGTAGCTGAATAAGCGCACTTGGTAGAAGCTGTTTTCTCCCATCTAACCAACCATTCATCACATCTGCGACAGTTTGTTCGAACTCTATTTATGGTAGACCAGATTTTGCGAGGCTTGATGAGTCCGGTTGGTATGGTGGTGAGGCAATGTATACCATAAAAAGCAAGGGGTACCTGTTTGGTTCACTCGTCGTCCTAGCGATCAGTTAGGCTGAATCCATTCTCATCCAAAATTGTTGTACCCTTTGTAGGTGGTTGTCTAGAGCGCAGTCTGGTTCTCTTATTGTCGTGGATTTCTGGGGAGGTTTGTGGAAGAAGGATGTTCTCGATTTTTTTTGAATTCTCTAATGAGTGATTGCTCGTGTCGCAGATTGGGAGGAGCTATGCTGTGTAGCGTGCATAGCCAATAGGTTGAGATCTCCACAAATGTGCCTATTATAAGTCGCATGATTTGATTTAGTTGAACATCGATGCGACTACTGTGAGTACTGTTGAGCGAAACCGGAGCATAATATTACGCTACTGGATAGACTAGACATAAGGCTGACATCCTTAGCGTGGCGTCTGAAGACCCCCATGAAGTGGCAGCAAGATTATACAAGACCTTGCGAGCGGTCTAAGGCGCTGCAGTCATGGACTGTGCGGCTGGTCCCAGCGGAGGTTCGAGTCCTCCCTCGGGCATGGGTGTGTGTGTTTGTCCTTAGGATAATTTAGGTTAAGTAGTGTGTAAGCTTAGGGACTGATGATCTTAGCAGTTAAGTCCCATAAGATTTCACACACATTTGAACATACAAGGCCTTGTTGCGAGTGCTAAGTCTGGCAGCTGTGTTTGACAGAAAATTCTTGAAGCTAACTGTTCTAAACAGGACGACATCTAGGTATTTTTGGTGTCGACTGTGGGATAGTAGTCTGTTCTCAAAGTAAATACTGAGCTCTCTGTTGGCTAACTTGTTGCTGAAGTGGAATGTAGAGACTTCTTTCTTTGTGACAGTGGATTGCAATCTCCAATGGCGAAAGTGTTTGCCAATACAAGATGCCCTCAGTCGCCTCTATATCTTTACAACATATAGTCACGGCACAATCGTCGGCATGTAAACTTCTGTGAGTTGAATTCGGGCATATCAGCTTGTAATCTCTCCCCTTATCCCTGATTCAATTTATTGACCACATTAAGCAAAGTCCTTTATGGAGATTTGAGAGGAGCGAAGATTACAATAAACTTTCTAGTTTACTTAGCTTGTCATGTGGAGTTGGCCCCAGTTCTTCTTGTCTAAGGGTCTGATTCTTGAAGATTTAAATGTCACATCAGGTCCTCACGGTTGATTTGAACTAAATAAATATGGAGATTTTTGTTGCAGTATGTTTTTTTACGTAAATATATTTTCTCGCATTTTATGATATCATTCAGTCTTTTGTTTTTTCACATTAACAAAGCCGAAATTACATTGTTCAGACAAAAATACAAAGATACCTCCGATCACATCATAGGCATAGTTACGACTCCTACACTCTGCGGAAATAACAATACTCCAAAGGGTTTACAATTTTTCTTAACAAATGATTACCTACTAGCCTTCGTTACATTGTTAATTTCTATTATTATTTCATAAATGAATCCAGAAGTGAACATAGTAAACAGTACAGGATTGCGTAATAAATAATAGAAATTTTAAGTGTGCAAATATTTCGTAATTTCAAATGTTTCTAAAAAATAATTTTGACTGTACATTCAGAACTAGTACTTATCGATTACAACATCGAAACTAAAACATTTTTTTAAAGTAATTCCTTTTCATAAATTTTAACGTGAAATATAACATACTGTCTATACAATTATATGAAAGTTTTCAGAAAAGCAACTGAGATAATATTGACCTGTATAAAATTCGAAAAATAATAGTGGTATCGGCAACTAATGTTGAGGAAAAGTGATGCTAGAGGAGGGTGTCCCGTCACAAGCTACGTGATGAATAACAAAGGAGCCTCAACAGCTTCTTACGGAAGGCCAATGTTCAGCTTCATTTGAGTGATCAATCTGTTACCCATGATTACTTGGAAGCAACTGTTAAAACGCATGGTACTCAGAAAATTGATGGTCATTTTGATGGGGATCGCTTTGAAAGTCTACCGTAGTCTTGAAAAATTAAGGTAACGTTCAATTAAAATTTTTAACATGTTTTAGCCTGATTTTCAACCATTTTCAGGCATGATTGCCTGATAACGCAATCTGGCATGTATATTGTAATGATAATGGCAGTGCTTTCGCAACGGGAATTTCATTGAAAAGTTTGTGAAAGGAACAGATTAGTAAACCTTAAATACAAATACTGCTGTCGTAATGAGTAGATGTGTAATGATGCTTATATTTCAGACGAAACTTCTGCAAGACAAAGATATGTGCCACCCGTACGATCTGAAACTGAGCACCCAGTGCAACTTTTTAATCATGATAAGCAATGACGAAATTTATATAGTTAGACTGGTCTGATGACGTCGCTGCTCTGAACCGCATCACGTCGACTTACCTGACTGCTGTAAATATTAGGAAAGACAGCAGAAGAGTGCGTGGCGAAGTGAGGCAAGTGAGTTTCTTGTAACAAAACCGTTACATGGGACAGGTTCCATGAGGAAATCCCGTACGGGCGCAAATAAACAGAGTGATCAGAAACAGTCTGAAAGGCTTGCAAGAGTGTTGCAGGGTAGGTTGTGCTGAGAAATAATTGTTAAAATAAAAATTCTGTACGTTGTGTCGCTTCCGAATTAATTAGTAGTGGAATTAGTCAATCAGACCGTTGCGCGCGCAAGTTAAAGCGACCGTCCAGAGATAACGTCACAAAATGTGTTCCGCGTTTGGTTTCCTGAAACCGTACAAGAGAGTGATACGAAAATTCGACGTGGGATGGCAGTAAGGATCGAACCCGACTCAAAGGCTGAGCAGTTTCATGCGCCGTCATCTATGCTATAAAAATAACTGTCACTTATTGTATCTGGCGGGCCGCTTCAATCTGCTCGTGCAACGGCCTGATTCGCTAACTTCAGTGCTACTTAACTCGGAAACTGAACAATGTATCGAATATTTTTCGTCACAATTGTTTCTCACGACAATTTACCCTGTAACACCCTTACAAGCTTTCCAGACTGTTTCTGACCACCCCGCATAAAGCCACGTGGTTGTCTGTTCAATGATAGGAAACATTTTAATGCAATGAGAGAATGAACGCAGATTATGGTAGAAATGTATTCTAAAGTCCAAAACAATTAATCACCTGACAGACAAACCCATGTGGGCTATTGCAATTCGTCTAATGTCCCGCAAAAATTCATCCGCATTGTAGTTATTTAACAAAATCAGAAAGAAACACAAAGAAAGCGTACTTCCTCTTAGTTGAGAGAGAGGGATAGGGAGTGGGAGAGGAAGAGGAAGAGAGAGAGAGAAAGAAAGAGAGAGAGAGAGAGAGTTAGGAGTTGAACGCCACCGATGGTCGCGGATAATCATGTCAATCACCACTGGACATCTCCATCTACTTGAGCACATGGTTCCGAATTGATAACAATGGAATGCTGATTTTCGTTAGTATTTTTTTTAATCAAAAATACGACGTAAGAATTTACTCTATATAAACGTGACTCCAAAGCAATACTATCTGCAAGACGAAAGTGATACACGCGTGAAACGCATATATTAAACCAGTTAAACCAGGAAGTTACAGCGATCTGACCCAGACAGATGAGACAGCATACTGGAATCGCAAATATATATCCTCGTCCGTACAATACGAAAACTAAGGCCGGAGTGTCTTCCTGCTTCGACTGCATTGCCCGAAACTGAAATTTTCATAAACGTCTTGGAAACCAATGGCCTCACAATACAGATAATAATTGAGTTTTTGATATAACGACTGGGACTGATATCGAATGAACAGTTTGATCAAACACTACCAAATTGATATTTCAGTTTTTCAAAGCCAGTGTTTTTATTTTAATTTCATCCTTCTGTGAGCCTTATTTTCAGTAGAGAAGAAAGCCATTCCTAGATAAGAAGAATGGTGTGAGTACATGATGGCTACTCGTGGTGTTTGACGTTACTGCAACGTTTCAGCGGCAGATTACAACACAGCATGCCCAGCATCCATGCACGTGTAGCCTACCGCCATCTTTCATGTCGTTACCAGACGAAATGACTTTTGTCTGGCTATAGCTGTGATTTTCTTTGATTGCTGTGGGAAAAGTCTGTAGAACACATGAAATATTAGTTCACTTTATTATATAAATGAATAAAAGATTTACTTAACTTTGCCACACTGGATAATTTACAACTGATGTTGAATATGAAAGAATCACTTGATGCACTAAGTAACAAACTGTTTTCTGGATGTACGCTGTTCGACATTTACAACAGCACAAGTTCATCTGAAACTTTAAAAAGTCGCTGGTGCGACACTATGATGTTGACTGCTGTAATTGAGGTTTCTATCTGGGCAGAGCTCTTGCCTGTTCCACACTATGTTGACTCCAGTGAGAGGTCACTGCTGTTGCTTAGAGGGAGGCGTGGTCTTTTGGAGCCCCTCCCATACGTTGTTGTGGATGGCAGCGAGCTCTCACTATTATCTGTGGTATCGATTCCAGTTGCTGACTTCAGTGAAGCACCGCGATCTCTGTACGATATCACATTTCAGACTGTGAAAGGTCGAATCATTTAGATAAGAGACATGGTAGAATCATACCGACAGAACACACAGTTGGCTGTACTGAAATGAGTCCAGAACGAGTGCTGACGAGCTAGACTTAGACCAAACAGTCAGTACGACATGAAAAGTAGGCACGGATCCTTCCAGGACTATACCAGTTGAAGATCATAGCCTTATTCTATCAGCACTGATGAATATAGGGTGTTAAAAGCTGAAACCCCAGCATATAGTAATTATTATACAGTGGTGGGCAAAACTTAAGAACGAAAGTAACTTTCACATAATGTGTTTTGCCAAATGACATAGCTCGGTGAAACTTGATCGGTACATAGGAACAACTGCTACAGAGTAGTACAGAAAGAAACTACGAAAAATACGCAGTGAGACTAACAGAAATGACACTTTTGTTCAAAGACAATAATTACTCTGAACTCACCGTGATATATGATGGTCCCCTGAAAATTAGAAAAACAGGGACATAGTTCTAAATAGGACGTAAGAGCGCTGTGGTCAGCAGCGCATGCTCTGAAGTATGTTTCTGTGATGCCTACTAAATTCGTAAGAGGTCCTGTGATTGAACTTTTCATTCTATCACCGTTGCGAACTAATAATAATGACAATAATAATAATATAATTATTGAGTCAGCTGTGGGTTCTTCGTGAATTATTGTGTACTGTATTAACTAAACGAAACACTTTATGACTTGTTTCACAAAATCCTTTTATTTTTGTACGACCTATGTTTCGGGTTGTAAGCCCATTTTCCAGTACATTCCTCATTCCAAAAATGGCAACCAAGCAAAGATAAACGTATGTCAACTTCTTAATCTATCAATTCTCGACATAAACTATGGAAATTATCTCTGTTGACTATTTTAACACGGTTAAATTTGTATTGTATATCTTTTTGATATTCATTAGGACAGATTTACTTTAACTATTAATAAGTACCGGAATGTAGCTGCATGGAGCTTACAAACTTGAAGCATTCCGCCACATAATCCAACGCCTTCTTTCTATCCACATCCCAAGAAGATTGACACCAGAAACTGAATACAGTAAAAACAATAGCTACAAATAATGGATGACAATGCAACTCAACTGATACCATTCTCAATAAAAAAAATTGAAGAAGTAAGCAAGATTCGTACTGTACCCATTGAACAATACAGATAGACCAAAAAGGAGATGGCAAAGTTTACATTTTATACGTAAAATTTCAAATAGGATAAACAATATTTTAAAGACAAACGTTCTTTTGTATTTTTTGTATGTCTCACAGGCATTAGGTAGATGTTTCCTAAATTCAAAGGAAAAACAAACTTTCACGATGAAAAATAAGTTTATAAAATCATCTGTCAAGAGTGTAGTCCTGCTATATAGAACAGACTGAGAGGTCAATCTGTACTAGGCTGAGAGAACGCAATAGAAGCTGGGGACTAAAGAAGTCAGATTTATCCCTTCCTGAACGTTGCTTAAGCCAGAAGCACAAATATGTAACAGATTTAGATAAGCAAAATCAATTCATTTATTCACCACTTTTAGATAATGTGGCCACTTCGACATAAGAAGAGAACATTGGTGCCTTCATTCATAGGTAGATAGTCACACAATTACCCATTCCTATGCACTTAGCTCTACCTCATTGTAGTTAGTATCAACCAGTGCTAATGAATGTATAAGTTTGTACAGTACTGATTTAAATATGTCAAAACAGTCAACAAAGATAACTTTTATGATTTAACTCGAAAACATACATTAAGAAGTTGACATGTGTTTATTCTTGCTTAGTTGCCATTTTTGGAGTCAGTAATGTAACGAAAAATCGGCTTACAGCCCGATATCTAGGTCGTACAAAAATAAAAAATTTCTGTGAAGCAAGTCATAACGTGTTTCCTTTAGTTAATATAATAATAATTATTATTATTTCGTTTGCCTCTTTAAAATATACGTTATATCATTTGTTAGTTCGTTAGTACTCATGTTCTTTTTATATTTCCAAAATTTTCATACTCTTACTGCGAGTCTGTCATCGTTCTAGAGTTCACGAGTTTTTAAGTTTGACTGTTTGTACGTGAACTAATGAGCGTCGATCTTTTGTCTGTATGAAGTTCGTGTGGTTGTTAGTGGCTCAACAGCGACTTGCATGAAATCCTTCTTGGTGTCTGGTTTGGTTTTTCGAGTCCCAGTTATAACTGGAAGACATTCTTGAGCGGTAATGAGTCGTCGATTAGAGCTGTTCGTAAGATTTCTGACGTATTTATTGTGTAAGGGAGCTAAGTCGTTGGGTCAGATTACACGGTACATCTGAGCTTTTGCACATCCAATTACCGTTTTGGACCTTTAGTCCGGATATCTTCCCCAATATCTGTCTTTCCACTTTTTCGATGGCATTGAAACTGATGGCTAATGATGATGTCACAAAGTGTAGAGTGATTTTACCAGGACAAGTGTCCGGTAGTGACGAAGATTGAATTTTATGGAAAATGATTTCTTATTTTAGATATTCGGGGTGATGTTGTAGACACTACATATTTTTTCTGCACGGGTATTATTGCCCACATTGCCTTTTCCAGTATTCTTGATATAATCACTTACGTATAAAAAGTGTATGTTCTGTTCAGTATTCGCATATCTTATTCTGAGGGGTTCCAAATCTGCGTGCATGGAGTAAAATATGTATTGTGTTTTACATAAGAAATTTGGAAGCTGGTTTGGGTATCAATCGCATGAAACTTATCTAGGTCATATTTGGCCTCTCTGCTTCGGATAATTATTCTTTGGATTTCAACAAAGGGAAAGCATTTGATATTGATTTATTTACTTCTTGTTTCATCAATTACTCCAAATGTTTCTTGGTGCCATGTTTTGATGCTCGCACCTAGTACGAGACTGAAAATAAGTGGAGATAGGCGATTATTTTACTTAAAGCCTGTTTCCATTTCAGAAGAATTGGAGCTTTCTTCCTTGTATTTAAACAGTGACGTTTTTTAATGATCGTAGGATTATTATTATTATTATTATTATTATTATTATTACTATTACTATTTTTTGGTCTGGCCTACTGAGGATCACATGAAATAGCTTATGTCTTCTTTTTTACCTCCTTTCTTTCTTTCTTTCCAGTAGTTTCTAATTTTTCTCCTACATTGTTCTCATCATTTTCTGTCCATTTTGTGCCTACCTTTTCCTTTATTTTCTTCTGGAATCCCTTGAAACTTTTTACTTTCACTCTGAACATTTCGCTTTCTCCTGTTTTCTCCTTCGTTATTTACATTTTCTCACAGACAGACTTCAACTTCTTTGAGCCACATTTTTTTCTGTCAGAAAAGTTAAGAATTCTTTTTGTTACTCTTTTTTCATGAAGTATTTTTGTGTGTCCAAGGAATGCAACTCTTCTCTTCCTCATTGAATCTAATATTCGTTATATTTTTCTGTCATATACTCTCATTTTTCAAAATATGTACATAGGCCTGCAACACTGTGTTGCATCTCCTGTAGATTCATCTAAGATGGCAAGGTCGTTTGCAAAATCCAAATAACCAGTTCTCACATTATCCCCCTACCTCCCAATTACGATTTTTAAATGTATTCTTCTTTCTTGTTTTCCTCCATTCCCTAATACTCATTTTTTATAACGCAATTGAACAGCAATTGGGACAACCTATCTCCTTGTCTTACACCAGTTTTAATCTGAAAAGGCTTGGAGGTTGCACCTAAAAGCTTAAGTTGGCATTTTGTATTTGTTAGTGTGTCTTTTATGATTGCCACCAATGTGTAGCCAGCTGCATACCCTTTTAAGGTGTTGAATCAGTCTAATCATATTGTTTTTTGAAGTCTACAAATGTTATATACATGCTTCTGGTATAGCTTCTGTTTCCCAGACATTTTTACTGACGGCACGTAGCTTCTTGGTTGTTCTAGCACCTGCAGTTTTCCACGTTTCAGCATTTAATGAACCTTCTCCTGGGACCTTGTTACTTTTCAAATCTTTATTGATATTTTGGATTTCGGCCACGCAGGAGGTTCTGAATTTTGGGCTTTGGGCTTTGTTATAGAAATTTATTCTTGGTTCCTTCAACTCAACAACTTCCTGAAATAGCTTGCTAATTATTTAACAGTTTCCTTGGTTGTTTAGGGCTAATATTCAGTCCTCATTTTTGAAGCACATCTTAGGTGGTTGGCCTTTGTTTTATAGTCTTATAGTAGTTCCTGGTATTATTCTTTTGGAAGCGTTCTTCAATTAGTGATAGCTGGTTCTTTTCAAATTTCCTTTTAACGGCCCTTATCGTTTTTTATGTTTGCCTTCGTTGTTTGAAGCTAATAAAGTCTGAACATCTTTTGGAGGAGTATTATTTCTGCCAGGCCTGTTTTCTAAGTAGTAATGATTTTTCTCACTGTTCATTCCACCATCTGTGCTTTTTGTGCCTTCCAAATGTTCAAATGTGTGTGAATTCCTAGGGGACCAAACTGCTGAGGTTATCGGTCCCTAGACTTACACACTACTTAAACTAACTTATGCTAAGAACAACACACACACCCATGCCCGAGGGAGGACTCTAACCTGCGGCGGGAGGGGCCGCGCGGTCCGTGACAAGTCGCCTTTCTTTGCGCTCCCATTACTTTCATTCTCTCAGAATAGGCGGTTTTCCTGCCCATAGCTCCACTGTTTCCGACCTTTTTGTGTTTTTTCTGTCCGGCTAACTGCATTTTTTCATTTACTTCTTGTTGTGTTGTCTCCGGTTTTCTTTGAGAACTTCTTTTATTGCTGTGATCCACCATATTGTCTGATTTTCTAGTTTTACTAGAACAATAGAACTCCACTACGTCAAAAACTTGCCTAGTTAATCTGGTTGGCCGCATCCTTTTAACACACCCACAGAATTTTAGCATGCGATTTTTGTTCGGCGAAGTATTGATGTACTTTTGAGGTTCCTTATTTGTTCTTGGTCTGTATCTCCATTCTTTAATATGTTTTTATCTAAAATCATCCTGATTGTTTTTGATTACATCTTTTGGATTTTTCATTTTTTTTCTGCCTTTTAAAAATTAATGTTCCATCCCATGAAGACATTCTGGTCTGATGACCGTGTGGTGGTGTTTTCTGCTTGTTGTAAAGCTTTAAGTAATTCTGATGGCGGTTGCACTTTCGTGACAGTAAATTTCGTAATCAGTATTTGTTTCAAATAGTGTCGTGAGTGGCCCAGATAAACAAGTATAAAATTTAAAAAACATGCTTCAAGATTATAATGAAGTTACATTAGCAAAGTAAATCTTGCCCGGAAAAGATTTCATGTTTCTTAAGCTAGGCAACCCTGTTTGCAGATGACGTAAGTTGGGTTGCCTATCTTAAGGGACATGAAATATTTTCCGCGCCATTCTTCCCTTGCCATTCTGTTTTAGTTTCTTGTATCGTTATAGTTTACATGGCATACAAACGGTCGCCATTCTGGGAGGACACAGACTTTTTGAAACCGATTAGTTGTAAGCTTAAAATTTTAGCGTAAACTAAACCAAAGAACCAAGAAGGTCACAAGCAGAAATTTAAATTACGTTAAATACCCCATTTGCAAAAGCTAATTAATTTATAAATACATTTAAAGACTCGTGTATCCAGAAGACTTAGAAATGATCAGAAAGGGGAAGTAATCAGCAATTTTGTAGCGTTTCCGCCCTTGGTTTGTTATAGTTGACACACTCCACAGGACATGCACAACGTCCTTTTCAACAGTACAATAACTGCGATTCTGAGAGGATATTAAATTTAACAGGTGTTTTATTTTTGTTGACAGTTATGAGATCCGTACTTAAACTATTAATGGAGAAACTGTCATCTCGCTTGATAGCAGTAATGGGTTTTGTTACAAGTTTGGAACGTCTGTTATATTCGTGAAAAGCATGTAGAAGCAGCTGCGAATGAGTAAAACACTAGCTTAGCGCGGAAAAACTGTTACGTTACAGCCGAGGACGCTACTACAGCGGAAGCTGGTCTGCGTCCAATGCCCCCGTAGCGTTGCAGCGGAGCAGAAACCTTGGCGTACTGCGGAGCTATTTTGCTCGCATAACTTGGTGCCACTTCCCGTGAAACGCGGGGGATAAGGAAGCAAAGGGGCATGCATTTGCAATTAGGTCCCTTCACGTTTTCACTTTGAAGTTTGTGGAACCAGTTGCTTCCTTATTGGATTTCCGACTCGAGCGGAAAACAATAATTTAACGGGGACCAGCTGTAAGCGCTGCTCCGCTTTCCGTCACATTTCTGCTGTCGTACACAGCAGACCACAGACATCGCTACAGGTACACGCACACACACACACACACACACACACACACACACACACACACAGGTGCCAAATAGAGCCCCAGCTATTGATCTCAATTCGTCAGGAAGAATTGTCAGCTTCACCGCTGTAAATACGGAACGGGCTGCTGTGGAACCGCATTCGACTTGCCTTTCTTCCGCTTCCGCCATCGGCAGATGACGTACCCGAGCGTCACGTCTTTCTTTCATTTTGGCACTGAACGAAACGATGAGGCAGTTAAGACACAGGTATCGGATTCACGAAGACTGGGAGCTAGCTTCCCGTACGAACATCTATATTTAGGTTTTCTATGGTTTCCCCAGTTCTCATTTACATCTCGACAAAATATCAGCCTCATGTAACGACTCGCTGCTTGCTCTTAGTGCATAGAAATACAATGTTATGCAGTTTACGCGACGAAGAAACGTGGTATCCTCCGAGTATAGCAATAATGAGTCAGTTATTGGTAGACTGCTGGGGAACTGCAGTTTGTTTACCAAATATATTTCATGTAATACACGTTTACCATGTACACTATCTGAATGAAAGTATCCAGACATCCAAATGTAATACGGAATTGACCATCAGATGTCACGAGAACCGGACACGCCAGTACAGAACAGGAGAGTATTGCGTTCTGTGTTATCAGTAGAGATGAGAGAAGCAGTAACAGAAGAGTGACTTCGAACGTGGACTAACGTGAGTAAAAATTCCATCAGCACATTTCTACTCCTACAGCTGCCCAAGTCGATTGTTGGTGACGTGATTGTGAAGTGCAAACGTGAAGGAAGAACAATACCTAAACCAAGAGCAAACGGACTGTATGTACTAGCGAACAGGGACCGTCGAGCATTGCGAAAGGTTGTTGGAAAAACTCGCATGTTCAGTAGAAAGAATAACTCGTGAGTTCCAAAGTATTACTAACAGTCCAGTTAGCACAATTACTGCGCGTCGCGAGTTGTAAAGATTGGATTACCATGGTCGAGTAGCTCCTCATGAGTCAGATATTTCTGTAGTCAATGCTACTCGATCATTGAGATGGTGTCCAAAGAGCGGTTGACGACTTGAAACGTTTGGAGTGATCAATCAGGCCATAACCTGTGGAATCCGATGAAAGGGTTCGGCGTTGACGAATGCCTGCAGAACGTAAGCTGCCAACATGTGTAGCACGAACAGTAAAGTATGGAGGAGGTGGTGGTGATGTTACAGTAAGGGGGTGTTTTTTTAGTTAGAAAGTGGTTCCCTTACTGCACTTAAGAAACCGCTAAAAGCGGAGGGATTGGAACACTTTTGCAGCACTGTATTCAGAAGAGGAGCAGCTCGGAGACGATGGTTTTTGTACCAACATGACAATGTACCCTGTCCAAAAGCAGCATCTATGAGGCAATTGTTTGTGGACAGTAATATTGACGAAATGGAATGGTCTACCCTCAGTCTCGCTCTGAACCCAGTGGAATAGTTTTGGAATGAGTTAGATCATTCTCTTCGCACCAGACCCTAGGGTCTAATACTACCACCTCCGCTGGTTTCGGCTCTTAAGGAAGAAAAAAATGTTCAAATGTGTGTGAAATCTTATGGGACCTAACTGCTAAGGTCATCAGCCCCTAAACTTACACACTACTTAACCTAAATTATCCTGAGGACAAACACACACACACCCATGCCCGAGGGAGGACTCGAACCTCCGCCGGGACCAGCCGCACAGTCCATGACTGCAGCGCATCAGATCGCTCGGCTAATCCCGCGCGGCTCTTACGGAAGAATGGGCTGCAAATCCTCCAAAGAAATTTAGACATCTCGTTGAAATTGTCCCGAGGAGAGTTCAAACGGTCGTAAAGGCGAAGGATGGACACACGTCATATTAACATCTACTAATAGGTTTTCGCATACTTTTGATCAGATAGTGTAAGTTCAGACTAACAGTGAACATCGAGCGTATCCAAAGAATGGCGGCGCAAATGCTACCAGGCGTCTTCGACGGATGGGAGAATATAACTAAAGTGATGAAACAACTATCACATTCTCACAGAAGGACACCTTCCATAACTGAGATTCTGTTTAGAAAACTTCAAGATTCGTCTTTCAGAAGTGAAACTACGAATATTCTTCTGCCCCTTTGATAACTTTCCGGTACAGCTCGCGTAGATAAAATTAGGCACAGAAGCGTGCAAGCAGTCATAGTTCCCACCTTCCATTCGTGTATCGAACGGGAAAAACTTAGTATACTGCACGACTTAAAGTATCCTCCACAACACAATTCAAAGCTATTCGCAGCGTATAACTGAAGACGATTGTTTTGAAAAGGGTTCGGATATTTCCTTTCCTGTCTTTGTTCTATCCGAGCTTGAGCTCCGTCTCCAATAACCGCACCATAGACGGTATTTAAGCCCTTATATTCATCTTAATCTGAAATTCTTCAATTCAATCTTTTAGTGTTTTTCTTTTTTACTGCAAACGAGTTCTCAGTACTAGCTCTATGCGTACAAGAAGAATAAAAAAGTAAAGAAACAGATTGATTTCGGAGCGTTGTACCTTCGACCTTCGGTGTATCAATTAAAAGCGACATTGTCACGTTCCTACGGCGTTTTCACGTCATGCAGGAGCTGTAAAAACTTCTAGACCGCGCAACGTAAAGCTGCTGCCAGACACGGACACCCGGTGTCACGAATCGGCTGGTTATCGTCTCACATTATCAACGTTACAAAGCATTGAGAGAATCTCGCATTACGGATAGCATAAATTTTCTGATTATGGAGGGTTCCTTCCGGTAGATGGATTCTGGGCCTAATGTCTAGGCTGAAGATATAACGGACGATCAAAACGTTGCCGTTTCAGGGCGTTTCTGCAGCGTAAATGCAACCCGGCACGGCTCCGATGCGAGTATGGCTCTGAGCACTATGGGACTTAACATCTGTGTTCATCAGCCCCATAGAACTTAGAACTACTTAAACCTAACTTAAGGACATCACACACATCCATGCCCAAGGTAGGATTCGAACCTGCGACCGTAGCGGTCACGCGGTTCCAGACTGAAGCGCCTAGAACCGCACGGCCACACAGGCCAGCGATGCGAGTGTATAAACATCGACATGTAGCCAAGGGGTTAGTGTGACCTTCGAGCTGAAAATTTTTGATCACCCTTTATACTGCTTTCAGAAGGGCTTCTCTTCCTAATGCCTCGCTATTTCTTCCGTCGTCACTTGTTTTGCTGACCGAATAGCGAAACGCATCCGCTACTTTCAGCGTGTGATTTCCTGACGTTATTCTGAGAACTCCATCTAATTTAGTTTGTTTACACTTTATTGCCCTTATGCACAGAATAGCAATATGTCACTCACTTCGCACTATAGCCATTGATGACGTGCAGAAAGAATGACAGTCAGTATGTGTTTACTACAACCCATACTTCATTCTACCATCCTGACTATTACTTCAAATGTGTTGGAATAAAACAGTACTCGTGGGCTATTCAGAAAGTAAGGAACGATCGATCGCGAAACGTAAAACCACAGTGAAAATGAAAACTGTTTCGTTTGCAACAGTTAGCTACACCTTCCAGCTACTTTTCTACGTAGCTGCTGCTCCGACTTAGACATCAGTCGTAGCGCTGTGCCAACATTCCAATGCCCTCGTCGCAAATGGCAGCCTCCCGTGCTTTCTGACAGTTTTCAACGCCGAACTGCAGCTCGTTGTCTGCGCCAAAATGTTGTCTCCATAGCCAGCGGTTCATCTGAGCAGAGATGAAAATCAGAGGGAGACAAGTCATGGCTGTATGACGCGTGATGAAACACTTCCCATCCAAAACGCTGCAGGAGCGTCCTTATTGCCCCTGCAATGTGCGGACGAGAACTGTCATGAATAAGAAATGCATTACAATTACGTTATATGAGGGCGCATAAAATCAGGTGAACTCTCTCGGCAAACATCCATACCTGGCGGGAGACACTATTTTCAGGGCATCTTTAAGCACTCACTGTGCGAACATCTGTACAAAAATTTATCGAATTTTCATTGTGGTTTCCATTTCGCAATCGATCGTTCGTTACTATATGAATAGCCCTCGTATATCTTTTAAATCATCTAGCGGATTTTTGACCTTAATGCACAACTTTTATTATAGCACCTCCCACTGGAGTTTGTGTAGCATTTTCTTGAAGTTCTAGCGCTAATTAAACAAACATGTTGTGTCGCCACTTTCTTGTTTGACATCTGTTAACCAAATTTTGTTACGCATTGTCCAATGTAAAGAACTTATTATCACACGTCGACTAGTGCAACGTCTCTGTTTTCAAAGGAACTGAAAATGAATTTTTTGCAAGTTGATTGGATAATGCTCGCTTAGTGCGAACATAAAACAAAGGAAACGAGAGATGAATAGTGGAGGGAGATGTCAGCAGGGTGGGCAAAGTAGAACTGGCCCACAACATATCTCACGGTCCTTAATCTAGGCAACCAAACTCATCCGATCAGGTTGCCAGTGATGTACAGTGGTTGGACAAAAAGATGGAAACACCAAAAACACAACACATTACCATCCTGACACGTTGTGGAATACACGTTGTCATTCAAAACAGCTTCTAGTCGTCTCGAAGTGGATAAATACAGGTAATTTACGATTTTCAAGGACATATTATACCACTCTTGCTGCAAAATAGTGACAATTTTAGCAATTTTAGGCAACGCTAAGGGAGATGGAAAGCTATCATGCAACCTTCTCTCCAAAGTAAACCACGAATGCTCAATAACATTGAGATCTGGTGATTGGCGACCGGGGGGACGGGGGGGGGGGGATGCGACAAGTCATCCTCGTGCTCACGAAAGGCTGGTCCTGGCGGAGGTTCGAGTCCTCCCTCGGGCACGGGTGTGTGTGTTTGTCCTTAGGATGATCTAGGTTAAGTAGTGTATAAGCTTAGGGACTGATGACCTTAGCAATTAAGTCACATAAGATTTCAGACACATTTGAACATTTTGTTGCTCACGAAATCAGTCCTCGTCGATGTGAGGTGTGTGAACAGGGGCCATGTCGTCCTGGAACCCAGCCTCACCATTGGGCAACAAATATTGTACCATGTAATGGACCTAATACGCCTGAATGGTCAGATAATTATTGGCAGAAATGCGACCTAGCAGAGGAACCATGGGGCTCATGGAATACCACGATATGGCTGCCTAAATCATTACCGAACCTCACTATGTTTCACTCTTTGGACGGAAACACGCCCAGAAGTTGGAAACAATGTGAAAAAAGACTCATCCGACCGATTGAATTTCTTCCATTGCTCCATAGTTCAGATTTTATGGCATCGGCCCCACGTTTTCCTGTTACGGACATCCTCAGTGCTGATGAACGGTTTTAGAATTCCAGCTCGCCTTGCAGTTCCTTGCTTCTGGAGCTCCCTTCACGTTGTTTTGGAGCTGACAGGACTCGCGACTGCGACATTCGATTCTGCAGTGACTTTTACAGCGGTCACCCTCTTATTTTTCTTCATAATCCTCATCAGTGGCCGTCTGTTATGATCACTCAACACACACTTTCGTCCGCGTTGTGATTTAGCATTTGATGTTTTTCCAAGGCCCCAGGAGTAGACAATATTCCATTTGAACTACTGACAGCCTTGGGAGAGCCAGGCCTAACAAAACTCTATCATCTAGTGAGCAAGATGTATGAGACAGGCGAAATACCCTTCGACTTCAAGAAGAATATAATAATTCGAATCCCAAAGAAAGCAGGTGTTGACAGATGAGAAAATTACCGAACTATCGGTTTAATAAGCCACGGCTGCAAAATACTAACACAAATTCTTTACAGACGAGTAGAAAAACTGGTAGAGGCGACCTCGGGGAATATCATTTTGGATTCCATAGAAATGTTGGAACGCGTGAGGCAACACTGACCCTACGACTTATCTTAGAAAATAGATTAAGGAAAGGCAAACCTACGTTTCTGGCATTTGTAGACTTAGAGAAAGCTTTTGACAATATTGACTGGAATACTCTCTTTCAAATTCTGAAGGTGGCAGGGGTAAAATACAGGGAGCGAAGGGCTATTTACAACTTGTACAGAAACCAGATGGCAGTTATAAAAGTCGAAAGGCATGAAATGGAAGCAGTGGTTGGGAAGGGAGTGAGACACGGTTGTAGCCAATCCCCGATATTGTTCAATCTATATAAGTAAAGTAAACAAAGGAAAAATTTGGAGTAGGAATTAAAATACATGGAGAAGAAATAAAAGCTTTGAGGTTTGACATTGTAATTCTGTCAGAGACAGCAAAGGACCTGGAAGAGCAGTTGAACGGAATGGATGGTGTCTTGAAGGGAGGATATAAGATGAACATCAACAAAAGCAAAACGAGGATAATGGAATGTAGTCGAATTAAGTCGGGTGATGTTGAGGGTATTAGATTAGGAAATGAGACACTTAAAGTAGTAAAGGAGTTTTGCTATTTGGGGAGCAAAATAACTGATGATGGACGAAGTAGAGAGGATATAAAATGTAGAATGGCAATGGCGAGGAAAGCGTTTCTGAAGAAGAGAAATTTGTTAACATCGAGTATAGATTTAAGTGTCAGGAAGTCATTTCTGAAAGTATTTGTATGGAGTGTAGCCATGTATGGAAGTGAAACGTGGACGATAAATAGTTTAGACAAGAAGAGAATAGGAGCTTTCGAAATGTGGTGCTATAGAAGAATGCTGAAGATTAGATGGGTAGATGACATAAGTAATGAGGAGGTGAGGAATAGAATTGGAGAGAAGAGAAATTTGTGGCACAACTTGACTAGAAGAAGGGGTCGGTTGGCCGGGCATATTCTGAGGCATCAAGGGATCACCAATTTAGTATTGGAGGGCAGCGTGGAGGGTAAAAATCGTAGAGGGAGACCAAGAGATGAGTACACTAAACAGGCTCAGAAAGATGTAGGTTGCAGTAGGTACTGGCAGATGAAGAAGCTTGCACAGGATAGAGTATCATGGAGAGCTGCATCAAACCAGTCTCTTGACTGAAGACCACAACAACAACAACATTTTTCCATTTTCCTTGCATGTGGTATAAATCATGACTAAGGTGCCTCTTGAGACATCAAACACTTCCGCTACCTAGGTGACGGAAGCTCCCACCATGCAAGCACTAACTTGCTCCTTGATTGCGACGTATGCACGCACAACTTCACAGAACACTCTTCTGACCACGACTAACACTTGAAAACTATTGAGGATGTTGCACATGTACCGTTCCTGGTCCAATACAACGTAGCAACCAGCAGGCTTGGCTAGCATCTCCATTTATATTCAGGCATGCATTTTTCGCGGTGTTTTCAAATGTTCGTCCAGCCCCTGTAAGCTCGTTTTTCTATTTTAAGGTGCATTAAATATTTTCCGGGTCAGTTTCATTCTGTTCAACCTTTATTAATTCGTTTTATGGTTTTAGGTTACGTTAAACAGATACAGTATGCATTCCGAGAGAAGACACAGGCTACTTCAAACCGATTGGTTATAAGCGAAAATTTTCTTCAGCTCCAACACAACGACCGTGAGATGAACTACGATCTAATACGTTCAAACTGCTTTAGTTTCTCAGTTAGCTTGTATTATTGGTATATGCTTGAGAGGACCTAGGGATTCCTATTAGTTTTGAACTTAATAAAACTATGGTTTGTAAGTGCAGAGAAAATAATCACTAGGAAATATTATTGTGGTGTCCTAAGTAATGTTGTCTTACGTTAATGAATACCTCAATAAATGCGTCACTTACCATCAGTCAGAAAAAAGGACACCTTCGTCATAATTCTTGTCTATCAAAATTTCACTTCTAGCTTCCCTGACGTAAGAACAAACAAAATACTGCACAAATAAAGCCATTCGCATCAACACACAATAGGTCATATTTGAAAGGAAAAGTTTGCAGTGTGTAATTGAATAACTTTTAGAATGACACTGAATTCAAGAAGTAATTTCCTAATTGCTACAACGAAAACTATGGTTGATTTTAAACTAAATTTTAATGTATTAGCTGACTTTAACAGGTAAAGTCATTGCACTTACGGAGTAGCTCGCCCGTTCTGGTCACAGGCAGTCCAATCGGGACCGACCGACTGCTGTGTCATCCACAGCCAGTGGCGTCACTTGGATGCATTATGAAGGAGAGTTGGGTCAGAACACCGATCTCTCAACGGGGTGATGATGATGATGTTTGGTTTGTTGGGTGCTCAACTGCAGTCATCAGCGCCTGTAAAAAATAACAATTTTTACACACTCCAATTTTTTCACAATCCTTTGTAGCCTCTTCACGAATGATGAAGATGATGGTGAAACGACGAGGACAACACAAACACCCAGTCCCCGGGCAGAGAACGTCCCCAAACTAGTCGAGAATCGAACCCGGGACACCGTGATCCAGAGGCAGCAACGCTAGCACTATACCACGAGCTGCGGACGGTCTCGATGGTTATCGTCTTTGTAGACCTTTTAAACGAAGTAACTCCTCTGTTGGCATCACAAGGCCGAAAGGACATCCTTCCAGTCCTCACACCAAGCAAAAATACTTGGCAGTACCGGGAATTTAACCCGGCTCCTCCGCATGGCAATCAGCGACGCTGACCACTCAGGTACTAAGCAGACAGATACTTTTCCATAAGATGGTGGTGAGTTGGAGGAGACAGTGAGACAATGCCAATACTGAAGTCTATTTATTTCATCACACAATCCGCCCACACACGGTGACTCGTAATCGTCGGCAGAAGAATAGTGTAGCTGTTTCCATTGAGCTCACTGCTTCAGAACTGCGGAGCATTGCAGAAAAATTAGAGAACATCATTACGTGACTGCATAATTTTGTTGCATTCGAGGCTGGACATCTCACGTCTTCCAACATTCTCGTGCTCAGCTCTCTCGATGTCCTCGCGCCTTCCAATACCAATCTCCTTTAACTATGGTTCTTTTGCCTCAGATTGAACACACATAAAAAAAAAGGTTTTGCATCACCCCGGTTCCCAGACCTCCTGAAGACAGACGCTGACTGTGGACATTGTATCTCAGACACAGTGTCTTTGACTGTTCAGAGATGTCATTAAATCCGCCCAAAGATGTAAACAACCATTTATGAGCAGCGCGTATTAGACGGAAGGGGTCCGACAGCCGATCAGTTCCATTTATTCCACCGGGTAGGAGGTACACGGCTCGTGTTGTCTGTTGTTCAACCATGCCCATACGGTCAACACCGCGGTTCGATCGCAGCCGCATTGTTACTCTGTGCCAGGACAGACTCTCAACAAGGGAAGTGTCCAGGCATCTCGGAGTGAACAAAAGTGATGTTGTTCGGACATGGAGGAGATACAAAGAGACAGGAACTATCGATGATATGCCTCGCACAGGCCGCCCAAGGGCTACTGCTGCAGTGGATGACCGCTACCTACGGATTATGGCCCAGAGGAACCCTGACAGCATCGTCACCATATCGAATAATGCTGTTCGTGCAGCGACAGCACGTCCTGTTAGGACTAAAACTGTGCGCAATAGGCTGCATGACACGCAACTTCACTCCCGACGTCCATGGCGAGGCCCATCTTTGCAACAACGACACCAGCAGCGGTATAGATGGACCATTCAGGATTGGCATCACATTCTCTTCACCGATGAGTGTCAGATATGCCTCCAACCAGACAATCGTCGGAGACGGGTTTGCAGGCAACCCGGTCAGGCTGAAATCCTTAGACACACTGTCCATCGAGTGCAGCAAGTTGGAGGTTCTCTGCTATTTTGGGGTGGCATTATGTGGGACCGACGTACGCCGCTGGTGGTCCCGGAAGGCACCGTAAATGCTGTATGATCCTCCGACCGATAGTGCAACCCTATAGGCAGCATTTTGGCGAGGAATTCGTCTTCATGGACGAAAATTCGCGCCCCTATCGTGCACATCTTGTGAATGACTTCCTTTAGGATAACGACATCGCTCGACTAGAGTGGCCAGCATGTTCTCCAGGCATGAACCCTATCGAACATGCCTGGGATAGACTGAAAAGGGCTGCTTCTGGACGACGTGACCCACCAGCCACTCTGAGGTATCTACGCCGAATCGCCGTTGAGGAGTGGGACAATCTGGACCAACAGTGCCTTGTGGATAATATGCCACGACGAATACAGGCATGCATCAATGCAAGAGGACGCGCTATTGGGTATTAGGGATACCGGTGTGTACAGCAGTCTGGACCACCACCTCTGAAGGTCTCGCTTTATGGTGGCACAACACGCAATGTGTGGTTTTTATGAGCAATAAAAAGGGCGGAAATGATATTTATGTTGATCTCTATTCCTATTTTCAGTACAGGTTCCGGAACTCTCGGAATCGAAGTGATGCAAAACTTCTTTGAAGTGTGTGTTTCTCATCGACAGATTCTCCGAACAGAAGACGTGTAAACAATACACCTGTACATATTACTATTTAACAATTATACACATTGTCCAGTCACATTAATGTACCCACCCCTCAGAAGCCTGAATAGCCATCTTTTGGAGCGCGAAACTTGCAGAAAAAAGTCAGTAAAATTGTAAATTTGTGGTAAGGTATTATGGGACCAAACTGCTGAGGTAATCGTTCCCTAAGGTTACACACTATTTAATCCAAATTAAACTAACTTACGCTAAGGAAGAGACACACACCCATGACAGAGAGAGGACTTGAACCTCCGACGCGCGGACCGCGATAAGACGCCTCAGACCGCGCGGGGTAGCCGCAAAGTTAGTGAAGTTCTGGAGTGTACCGATGCCATATCAAGTCCAGTGCCGTGCAGATTGGCTAGGTTTCTCAGTTGAGGATCCATGATGCGAACAGCCTGATCGAGGTGGTCCCACAGATTCTCGATTTGGTTTAAGTTCGGGAAATTTGGTGGCCAAGGGAGTACGGTATAGTCATCTCGAACCACACGCGTTCACTGCGAGCTGTATGACACATTGCATTGTCTTGGTGGTAGATGCCATCGTGCTATCGTGATGAATTTCAAGATGACTTTTTTATCATCGATACTATATTCGGACTGTCTGTATAACCTCTCTAACTTTGTTAGTCCCCAAGTTCTCCGGTTAATCAGGAAAACAGTTCTTAGGTAGAAGCTACTTCCCAACGAAAACCTTATGATGAATGTGCTCGGGGATCGAAATAGTGACCTGCTCAGATTAATTTTCAGATTTCATCTACATGGATAAAACTATTGTTTATAAGAACACTTGAATGCAGATGTATTTCTTGATACAATAATTTACCAACAACCGTATGTATTGTGGAAATTTATTGATGCCATCTTCAGGCCCCACACGTTATAGTCGTAAAATCGCTATACGCGGAAGGAGCCATATAACTGGATCCGTGAATCAAATCGCTATGCAACAGATCTTGGTGGCCAGGCGACACAGACTGGGCGGTTTGCAAACATCGATGTGCAGTCAAAGATGAAACCACAGAGTCAAAAGTTATAGGAAGCGTTGCTGGTAAGAATTGATTATCGATTCGGTTTTCTTATGAGCGCCCAAGGAAAACATTTCAGATTCACCGCCGCTAAGAATCGACACGGAAGGGTGTCAGAGGATGGTACAAATGGCGTCAGTGAAGCCACGCCTTTCCTTGGAGCATTAATTCCCACACATTTTGCTGTCGAAAACGACAGTTCGCAGTGCGATGAAAAACAAGAAGACTTTCTTGACAGTCTTTGAGACTGTTGACACCCTCAGACATTTCAGCCCTTCTCTAAGGACACTGTTCTTCTGCATGCCAATTTAACGCGATCTCCACCTTTGGAGAGCAGAGTCAGCGCAATTTTTACTCTCTGTACAGGATGGAACCATTATGGACAATTCGAGGAAATTTGAGCGTGATCCTACGCAGCAAAGGGTGCTTATGCTTTTTTCAGATTTCGTGTTTCGTGTCGTCCTATGGCGTGATCACTGGGGCTACGGTGTGGATAACGTGGCAAAAGTTCCCTGTAAGATCCCCAAGTCCGGAAAACCCTCGGTGACTCTTGAGCACTTTCAATGAGAATTTTAAAAATTATCCTATACAGAGTGAACCTGTATAGTAGTTCTAGGCGCCTGCAGGCTGGCAGTCCATTGATACCCCACAGATGCCAGTTGGGTGTAGGCACCTTTGATCCAAATTTGATGATTGCAGCATACTACAGAAATTCTTCGTGTGAACAGATGCTGAAGCAGTAAAAATTACTCTATAAATTGCACAGTTGACATGTGGGTGATTCTCCCATCTCGGCGGCATCTCCCTTCTCCATCATCAGCTAAAATCACACAAAGGGAAGTATGAAGCCTACTGAAACGCAGCCTAAATAACGTTGAGAATGCTACTGCATTTGCCATTTACCACTAAGAAATGTCTGCTTGTGAGTAATATTTCGTCTGAAATTTCTGCAAAGATGGGACTTACAGCAAACCCAACATAAATCAATTAAAAACTTAAATTAATACCTTTTAATATAATCGTCGGGCCTGGTGATCTAGTGACAAAGCGCGTGCCTGGAAACCGAGACACGGCGGTATGAAATCCCTATCGGACCATGGAAATTTTCAGCCTACCTTTAATCTAGCCTTGACCTCTTAACGATTGGAGAAGTCGCCAGGAACGGCATGTGGCTCGAGTTATACGTTAAACTGTAAACCCTTTCCGAAGATTGGATAAAGGGTAGGTTAGGGACACCCAAGTCTCTGAAGTGGCATACATTCGATGCGCCTGGCCTTTCAGCCACACTAGATTATTATTGTTTACAAAACGTTGTATACAAAACAAATTTAAGGAAAAAAAGAAATTAAAAGATTAAAAGTTAAGAAGCAATGAAAAATTGTATGCTAAAGTTAAACTCGTCGTATTTAGCATGAATAATACTTTTTTAATTGGTTGTAGCGTCTCGAAGCTCCAAAATTAAGGTTTGACAGGGCTTTTAAATATCTGCACAATAGTATTTTTGGCGTATACTGTATTGTTCTCACTTTCCAGCATTGATAAATCACTGTGTAAACTATTTATAATAACAGGGACAGCTTGGATACATATGATTCCCGAAAAACTGACCCTTCCTACCGTGAGTACAATTTTCACAAAGAGCTGTCTGCACGTCATAAAATAGTCGTCTTATGTTCTGCAATCTTCCAGAGTCAACATTACAGTCGGAATTAAGCTAGCCAAGATAAGTTTCATTGATCCCTGATCTATGAAACGTTGCACACAAAACGAAATTAAGGTAGAAGTAAGGAAAACATGAAAGTGTAGAAGAATCTGAAACACCACAGTTGATTCAATAACTCCCCGGACTACTGCAAAATAAAATAAAATAATCAGAATGAGATTTTCATCTACAGCGCAGTGTGCACCGAAATGAAACCTCTTGGCAGATTAAGACAGTGAACCGCACCAAGACTCGAATTCGGGACCTTTACCTTTCGCGGGTAAGTGCTCTACCATTTATTTTATCTCGAACCTGGATTTCCCGCTTTACGCGAGCGGTTGCTTTAATGAAAGAATAATGCGTTAGCCACTGCACCACTTATTTTTTTATTTTTTTGCAGTTCATGTTTGAAGTTTTTTCCACACTTTTCACAAAGAGACACTTGAAAAAAATTACAAAGTACCACAAAAGGCAGAAAATTGTAACAAAATAATGAAGTTCGCACTCCTGCAATAAATGAAAATAACTTATCTGAAACGTTATGCCGAGTCTCCAACTGCCGAGCAGAAGAGAACCAGTCGGCTTCTCACAATCCACATTCCGTAAGGGTTCGTCGGATATGCAGTCGAAACTATCTACGCAGTTAAACTTCTCAAACCTGGGACACCGAAATTGTTGGGAGGATTCATTAATACTCTTCTTATGAAATTGGCACAATGCGTTCCATATTTTGTTAGACGCTGTATCTTCTCGTATTGATCGTGTAAGTGCATCTAAAATTACAGCCTGTCCATTCCATTGTCGTCATATATGCAACTCACTGCCATCCCTGCGATCCAGTTGATCGCATTCGTTTTTTGTTGGAGGAAGTATGTCTGTCACATCCTGGTAAAGAATTACCGCCGGTGTGATCTCTGTTAAGTGGTACGGCTAAGAAAGGCTATGATACGACGTGTCAGAGTACACTCTTCCATCGCCTTTCTATACACTAAAAGATGTTCATCCGTGTCCATCAACCCGCAACATGTGCAAAGGAGCGAATCAGCCATGTCTATTACGTGCAGTCTGGCCCGTGTCATATACTTGTGATTAAACTGAACGTACTACGATGATCGAGTCGCCAAGTTAAGGTACGGGGGGTGCACAGAACGGCATAGGGTGGACCAAGCTCTCATCGCGTATCGCCGTGCCATCACGTTCCTGTCATTATACCGCATTAAGAGACGATAAATAGCTCGAACCGTCGGGTCTCTGGACGTGGCAGCTCATGGCTATAACCTGTAATGCGAGCGAATATCGGCGAAATGTTGCCGACATGAAGAGGCTGCACATAAGAGCGTGGCATTAGTTCGTCAGTCAGAGCCGACATTATTATATGCGTCGGGGGTGCTGTATTCTGAGCGTCGCCCGCGTGAGCAGATGAGGAGGAACGGAACTTTAAGTGGATGTTTATAAGGCCAATGCCACCGTCTTACGTGCAGAGGATTAGAGTGGCATAATGAATCTTGAGTATTATTCCATGGGTGACAAAATATCCGAAGGTCGTCAGCAGGCGATCTGCAGTTACTGTGGAAATGTCTGTGCAATATGTGCAACCGTGATGCAAGATATGGTCCAAATGGCTCTGAGCACTATGGGACTTAACATCTGAGGTTATTAGCCCCCTAGAACTTAGAACTACTCAAACCTAACTAACCTAAGGACATCACACACATCCATGCCCGAGGCAGGATTCGAACCTGCGACCGTAGCGGTTGCACGCGTTGTATAATGTTCAGGACTGAATTATCTCGCACTCCGACGGGAATCATCTGGAGCAGGTGCCTATAACTCACCGTCGCCGTCTTTCGTAGGTCACGAGTGAACGGAATCCCCAGGCACCTCAAAGTCTCCACCACTCGTAATGGGCAGTGGTCCCCATCTAGGCCTCGTCCAATTGGCATTATCCCCTGGTTCACCATATTCAAAACACTGACCGCCGCGCCTCCATACTATGTGATCCAGTAGAGTGACCTTTGCACCTCCTCTGTCAATCCCACGAGAGACAGAAGGTCGTCTGCATGTGTTCGATGGATAAAGGTTTTAACTCTCAGCTCCATGCCAGCGAGCGACCACCATAGCCCTTTCATGAGTGGTTCAAGCGCTATCGTCAAGAGGATCGTTGACAGAGGGCACCCTTTCCTTACCGAGCTTGTAACCGGTATGGGACCTGCATCTCGGCCGTTCACCATCACTCTGGAGACCGCACCCCTTAGCAGCCGCATGATGATCTGAACAAAAACGGATGGAAATGAGCCGGCCGGTGTGGCCGAGCGTTTCTAGGCACTTCAGTCTGGAACCGCGCGACCGTACAGGCGCAGGTTCGAATCCTGCCTCGGGCATGGATGTGTGTGATGTCCTTATGTTAGTTAGGTTTAAGTAGTTCTAAGTTCTAGGAGACTGATGACCTCAGATGTTAAGTCTCATAGTGCTCGGAGCCATTTGAACCATTTCGATGGAAATGCCACTCGGAGCAAGACTGATGCTAGGAATTCATGATTGAACGGTCGATTGCTTGATCAGCTTCGACAGAGATGCGAACCGCTCTAAGTCGACAAGCAGTGGCTAGTGCTATCACGTGTCTATAGTCGCTGAGCGTCGACTGTATGTTGCTATTTATTCCAAGGCACATGTGATCTGAAGAAATATTGTGTGAGAATACCGTCTTGAGCTGTGTTGCCATCAGTCGAGCAAAGATCTTGCAGTCACTATTAAGCACGGTGAGTGGTCGGTATTGAACCATTCCGTGACCTGCAGCCTTTTTCGGTATAGGGGAAACGTAGCCTTCATGGAAGACCAGCGACACATACACGTCAAAAAAATAGTCCCTTCAGTAGTTAGAATCTTTTATTTAGCTGGCAGTAGTGGCGCTCGCTGTATTGCAGTAGTTCGAGTAACGAAGATTTTTTTGAGGTAAGTGACTCATGAAAGGTATAGGTTATTGTTAGTCAGGGCCATTCTTTTGTAGGGAATTTTGAAAGTCAGATTGCGTTGCGCTAAAAATATTGTGTGTCAGTTTAGTGTTGATCAGAATAAGTACAGAGCGAAATGTCTGAGTTCGTTCAGTTCTGCTCAGCTGTTTGAAAAGCAAATAATGTAAGAGGTTTATCAGCACAGTCATTCATTAATTTTTCTAAGGGGACGTTTCATATGTCGACCCTTAGCCGAGGATACCTCACTGGAGTCTTCTGACTTTTTCTTGTAGTTTGTGTAATTAGTGTAGCTTTTGTTTATTGCTAGCGCGTAATTGTAGAGAGAATCTCCTTTGTAGTTGTAGTCTTTTACTGTTGTACAGTAAAACAGTTGTGGCATGCATGTAGATTTGCACCAAGTATTTCGTATCTGCGCTTGCGATTAACTAGATATTATTTTCAGTGCTATGTTAATGTGTTTTCTTATTTTTGCTCGTCAAATTGTGCTTTTCTGTGTTATCGTGCGAAATATTGTGAGAATTATGGCGTGTGAAAAACGTAATACTAGTCTCCAAAGTAAACTGAGAAATAACAGTGAAGATGAAAGCAGTGTGTTAGCGCCACCGTGTAATGAATTAACTAATGTTCAACATAGTAATTTGGTAATTGTGCATAGGGAAATGGAGCGGGCGGCAAATAATGGTGTAGACAGTGAAACAATTAGTGAACAGGGAAGCATTATCGATCGATCGGTCGGCAACAGCTCACCTCCAACTGCGCAACGCTACGCGCTGTTAACAGCCAACTGCCAAACACTACAATAGCAAACAACAATGAAAACCAGCCACAGACTCCACACAGCACAGCCAGTGATTTTCATACCGGGCGCTACGTGGCGTTACCAATATAAAAACCTAAACAGCCTACTTACAAGTTGTAGGGGTAGTCTATCCTGTCCAGACGATTTCTTTGCTGCTCCTCTTCTGAGCACCCCCAATATTTCATCTACCATGATCGCTTCCAGGACCACTTCCTCAACCATCTGGTTCAGTCTCGCCTTTATTGGTTGCAAGATCTCCTCCCTTACCCAAGGATTTGTCTGGGCACCAGTGAACAGCCGTCAAAATCTGTCCTGAAATGGTGAAGCTACGTCCGTTTGTGACGTCAGATCATCGGCAGTGTGGGTTGTGTCGATCAGCGTTCGGCGAAATCATTTTTCGAGTATCACATGATGCACTGATGGAGGTTCCCAGGCAGTACCATCCAAGCTTCTGGCCCTTGTTGGCAGGACTTCCGTCCTGCATCGCGCAAGCATGATAATGCGCGCCTTAACACGGTTGACTTCATCCTGACGGTGAGAAGATGGGGCTTGCAATGACAGATCACGAAGCACTGTATAATAATAGTCGATAGTGTCCCAGTGGCACTGCATTTTGTCTCGCATGTAAGTAATAAGGGTGCGATGAGAAATCCGGCTTCGGACATCCCAGCCACCATTGTGTCACCGTTGCGTATGCTGGGAGTCGCCGCTCACATGTGGCTCACGCCTTCCCAATTCTCTCATGACAATCTCGTTCCGACAATAGCGAAACATTAAATTCGGAAGTTCCTCGACTGCACCACACACTCTGTCTTGTTAGGCTGATGGTGCAAAAGTATGTTTGATGATCATTAAAAATCATGGGCCATATTTCAGCAGCAAACGTCGCTTCCTGTAGTCCATCAGAGACATAAATACGGTTAATTCAGCTCGCCCCGTGTGCGGTGAAATGTTGAAATGTGTAAAACCTTTCCTATTCCCTTGGATCCGTTCCCATGTGTTGCACAGATTCATGTCGCGGCACATCACTTGTAGTTCCTTGCAGGTACTGAGTTTAGGAGTTCGATCCTTCGGAGCCAGCACGCAGTTGAAGTCACCGCCACGGAGAAAGTGGTCGTACCTGCCGGAAGAAGAGGGGCAATATGTGCTGCGTAAAACTGTGCTCTTTCCTTTCGGTGGTCTGTGCCGGAAGGAGCGTAGATGTTGATAATGCAGATCTCATCAATTGTAACCGCCAGATACTATGCAGGTGGTAGGAAAGAGGGTTCCGTTGCCGATTCCCTTATTGGTTGAGTAAGATGATTCGTGCGTGAAATAACCAGATATATCAGGGACCGCTTTGAGCTGGCTGCACTCCTTACACCAACAGGATATCAAAGTCTTGCGTATATTATATCACGAAAGAGTTGCAAGTTCATTGTCGAACCAATGTTGTTGATATTGACAGTCCCAATTTTATAAGCTTGCGGTTTGGTGCCCGTCATACAATTTCGAAATTTAGTAAGGAGTGTATCTACAGCCTGGGCTACAATGCTTTCCACGGTGGAGCTGTCTTCCTGTAGTAGTCCAACATCATCTGAGTAGGTAGGCGCCACAATTATGTGTCCAACAATCTTTTTGTTAGCCCCTTTGTGTCGTCTTCTTTGTCGCCACAGTCGAGTGTGTCAGGAGCCACAATCCTTCCCTGATTCATGTTTTCAGGTGGTGTCGCATCCTGTTGGAATCTGGACGAGTGTGCAGAATCCGTAGGGGAAGAGTCATCAGAGAAGCATGACATCCTCTCACACCTGAAAGTGCACGGTCGGCGTCATCATGATGTTGTATCTCTCGTGACGAATAATCCAAGATGTTATAATCAATACTGATCTCAGACGGCAGGAAATGGACATCATTCTGATTGAGTCGGCGCTTTTTACGTCTTTTCGGCGAACGCTGTTTCCGCGTACATATGTCGACGTCCTCAGTGAGGGGTTCATCCTGGTGTGCATCAGCCACTTCGTCGCGCATCACGTCATACATCTCTCCATTCACACGCTGTTTAGTCTTCCTTCGATCGCCGCTGGCACTGGCGGTATTATGTCGGGCGTAACAGCGATCAGTGTCTCTTCGACAGTAGGCAACAGCATTGCCGCCACTTCCTGAGTCGGCGGATCGATAGATGGCTTTGGCGTCGACGTCGGCTTCGGCGCGTCCTAAAGTTTTGCCACGGAAGAGACGTGGTTGCATCTCTACCTTGTCAATCGCCTCTAGGCAGTTGGGTCAATCTCCTATGGAGGCGTTCCGACGAACATGCCCCTCACTGCCTCATCCTGAACATGTCCTTCGCTGTCCGTCGCATATTACTATGGCTCTGCAGCCCCAGATGTACAAATATGAAGGTTCATGTTTCATCAACTCGATTCGTACCTGTCAGACACCGATAAGTTCTGGATAAGTTTTGAAACTCGCCCATTTTTCAGCGGTGTGGCCGATCATTGTACCATATTGACGCTATGCGTCTGTTACCTCGAAGGCAGTTCAAAGACACGTATGGCGCGGGTACCTAAACCCGAATGATCCACTGACACTTCTCTTATGTGGCCATCTGACTGTCGAAATTTTAATCCCCATCGTGCAGCATCTTTTCACATGCCGCATGTATAACAACCTTGACATAGACGACACTGCTCACAATTGATAAATGGAGGACAATAAGGTCTCTGTAGTTAATGTTAACCTCGTCTCGCAGAAAGCGTCGATTTCTCTCATACTCGTTAGAGAACGCGAACTTGAGCGTGCTTTTCTGAAAAAATGTGCCGTAGTGCTAGTCTGTCAGAATTTACACATGCGGACCTGGCTGCAGTGAACACAACCCCGCACAGCCAGGACATAAGCAGCACATCTGAGCTGCTCTACTGCCAAAGGCAGACTATCTATCAACTGACCTACCCAAGGACAACCCACTACCCCTTCTCACAGCTTTACTTGTACCAGTAGCTAGTAGCTCGTCTCCGAACTTCCAAACTTCACAAAAGTTGCCCTGCAAAATTTTCGGGACTAGCACTCCTTGGGCCGGCACTCATTTTTAATCTGCCAGGAAGTTACAAAATAATAATAATCATCATCATCTACAACAAGGATTATACCTTCTGGTCCGTTCCATCTCCTTCAAAATTATTGTTTTATGGCTTTAGTTATTCCCGCATCTGCCACATGGTCTATATGTTCTTTCCATCTTAAATGATACTGTTTTATTGTGTCAATTATGCTTTGCATATGCAGTTCAGCTCAGATGTAACATTCCTCTTTTTATCCATCGAAGTGTATCCAGTCAAGTATCCCAGGAAATAATTTCAAATTAAATGGTCCAGTTTTTACAATCATAGAGCAGTTCTGGTGTAGCCATAACCATCTAGAAATTTGGTAGAGAATCTCTATGGACTTTCTTTCCCAAAGTTCTGCGTAACGTCCCACAGGAATAATTAAATAGGACTGCCTTTTTGTCTATTTTATTGTTCACCTTGTATGTAATACTGCATCCTAAATATTTAAATGTATTAACTTGCTCTATGATCTTCTTGTCAATTTCAATCCCAACTCGCATGAGCTGGTGGCCTGACAATTCCATTGATTTTATCTATGTGGTGCAGATGTTCAGATTGTATTCTCTGGCTATTTTACGTAAAATGAAGAGTAAGTCATTTTCATTCTGGCTGACAATTACGTGGTCTTGATCAAAAAGTAGCGTACTAACATACAGATCATTAATTTTAAAATGTTTTACTGTCTGCACCCAAGTTTTGGTTACATCTTCGATATGTATATTAAAAAGGGTGGCTAAGAGGGGACCCACTTGTCTAACTGCTTGGTTTATTTCAGTCATGTTACATCTGCTGCCTGCTATTTTTATTTTTATTTTGTTATTCATATGTAAACCCTATACAGGTCTTATCAGATGAGATGGGATCCCTCTGTTTTTTAAAATCCCCCACAGTTTATTTCGATTTACTTTATCAAACGCCTTTTCGTAGTCGGTGTTTTTCTATTAGTTGTGTCATGGTGAAGATACAGTCTGAGCATGATCTACCTTTTCTAAGACCACGTTGGTCAGATAATACAGTTTTAGCAATTGGCGATAGTATTTTTGTCAAAAATTCTAGCATACAATTTATAATATGAATTCAGAAGGTAAATATGTCTTTAGTCCTGACATGCATGTCTGTTTCCTTTCTTATAAATTGGGCATATCTGGGCTATGTTCCGTTCTTCAAGTACAAGCTACTTTGCCAGCACATATTCATAAAATCGAGTATTCTTATTTTTGCAATATTTGGTGCATATTTTATCAGTTCTATACGGATTTTGTAACATCCTGGAGCCTTTCTGTTCTCGCTAGACGTTATTGCATCCTGTAGTTCCTCGAACGTTATTAAAGTCTATATTGCTGTCTGTAACCATCTGTGTATCTTGCACATCCATCCAGAGTGTTTTATATTGTTATAACAGATTTGATCTAGATATTGTGATATTGTGTCTATTTGCCGGTTTTCCTTATCTTCTTTGTTTAAATGTTTCATAATTTTGTATGATTTGTCTTTTGTCTTCCTCTTACATCATGTCCACTATCTATAGTATATTTTTACCAACTGTGCTTTTTATTTTGCCTGACTTTCCTTTTGGATAGACCTGATTTTCTTTTATAAACTAGTCTCAGATCTCGATCACTGATAAGTAGGTATGTTTCTTATCTTCTATCAGACTATATACACTCCTGGAAATTGAAATAAGAACACCTTGAATTCATTGTCCCAGGAAGGGGAAACTTTATTGACACATTCCTGGGGTCAGATACACCACATGATCACACTGACAGAACCACAGGCACATAGACACAGGCAACAGAGCATGCACAATGTCGGCACTAGTACAGTGTATATCCACCTTTCGCAGCAATGCAGGCTGCTATTCTCCCATGGAGACGATCGTAGAGATGCTGGATGTAGTCCTGTGGAACGGCTTGCCATGCCATTTCCACCTGGCGCCTCAGTTGGACCAGCGTTCGTGCTGGACGTGCAGACCGCGTGAGACGACGCTTCACGTGCACCTTCCGCCGACCACTGGCGACAACATCGTTGTACTGTGGAGACCTCACGCCCCACGTGTTGAGCAATTCGGCGGTACGTCCACCCGGCCTCCCGCATGCCCACTATACGCCCTCGCTCAAAGTCCGTCAACTGCACATACGGTTCACGTCCACGCTGTCGCGGCATGCTACCAGTGTTAAAGACTGCGATGGAGCTCCGTATGCCACGGCAAACTGGCTGACACTGACGGTGGCGGTGCACAAATGCTGCGCAGCTAGCGCCATTCGTCGGCCAACACCGCGGTTCCTGGTGTGTCCGCTGTGCCGTGCGTGTGATCATTGCTTGTACAGCCCTCTCGCAGTGTCCGGAGCAAGTATGGTGGGTCTGACACACCGGTGTCAATGTGTTCTTTTTTCCATTTCCAGGAGTGTATTATTCCTTTTCTGGTTGATTTTATTCACCTTTATGTTTATATAATATATTACAAAATTATTTTATACAAGTTATTAACGTATTACTTTTCAGTATGTATTCTTTCCCTTGTAATAAGCTCGCAGAACCAATCATAGAGGTTCTGATGCACCCTGGCAAAAACTACGTCTGCATTGCTATTCGAATCGACTTCACATTCCTTTGAATAGACTCAACATATTCAAAATCCTCCCCATCAACGACAAATTTAAGTTTTGGGAACAGCATGAAGCCCGCTGGAGTCGAGTCGAGTGAATATGGGGACGTTCGATGGCTGTTATCCTTCTTTTGGCTGAAACCAGACACACAAAAACTCTATTGTGGTCCAGGACATTGTCGTGTAGACTCCATTTATCGGACTCGTATGTTTCGAGTCGTTTACAGAGGATTCTGAAGAGAATGCATTTGAGTAGTGACGCATAGAATCTCCCTGTCATAGTGTGACCAGAGAGGATGAAGTATGTCGTTAATCGAAAAATGAAATTAGCATGTCCTTCACCTCTGATTTCGACGCGCCTACAGTCATTGGCAACCCTCTTCAGGTGACTATCACAGCGTCATCGTCGCTGGACCGAATTCAAAAAAATGGTTCAAATGGCTCTGAGCACTATGGGATTCAACTGCTGAGGTCATTAGTCCCCTAGAACTTAGAACTAGTTAAACCTAACTAACCTAAGGACATCACAAACATCCATGCCCGAGGCAGGATTCGAACCTGCGACCGTAGCAGTCGCGCGGTTCCGGACTGCAGCGTCTTTAACCGCACGGCCACTTCGGCCGGCGGGACCGAATTCAAAGTATCATATTATGTCCAGTATAGCATTATTCAACAAGAAACCCGTGTCTATATAGGCTATCTCAACGAAATGCTGGTTGCTTGCACGTGCTGCTCGTTTTGCTCATATGGCTGGTAGTGCGGAAAAAATCACGCACACATCTTCCGCTCGTCTGTTATACGTGATACTGTGAACGCTGTCTACAGCAAGACCGAGTCCACCTGTGATGCTATTTCGTCGGTTAGCGTGAAACAGCTACCGTCAGGGCTTCACAGTTTCTTCACTTGGTTTGGTTACCGGACTACCAGCAAGAGGATCGTCTTATAGGGCTTACACCGTTTGTAAGACTTAGACGCCAGTTGAACATGTTGCTTCGAGTCAGAAAATAATTTTCATACACTTGTTACATTATTTAGTACATTTCAGTCTCGGGTTTTTACTCTTAAAACAAATATGGAGTGTTCCCAGTGGTGGCTGTGTCACTTGGGAAGCGTTTACGTTAGGTGGTGACAACGGCTCTCGCTTTCGTGCGGGCAATGTCTGCTCTCTGCTCTCTCGTGACCCCTACAACTTACAACAGCTCCTCCCGATTCGGCGCTGGCTTGACTTGTTCCAGCCCTCTCTTGTTGGGTGTGACAACAACTTTCTCTTTCGTGTCTCGCCTTGAGTATATTCCTGAAGCTTCTCCACTGCTTCGCTTCTCACTTTCAGTATAATATCTCTGCCGATGAGCATAGAAGCACACCCCTTTGTTAGGTTTGAAGTGGATGTCCCATAAGATAATCGACTGCAATCAGTATGCGTTGCAGGGCAAATCAAATATTGAAATACATATGCAAATATAATGAACATTTTCCAAGCAAGTTGCAAAACAATACATTAGATGTGTTCGTGCACTCAATTACGCCAATGACACGACAAGTATTTCAGGTAATTACTGAAAGAAAACCACAAATTCTTAAACATCCAGCAATAGAGTAAGTTAATCGTGCCCTGATGCCTCTAATTCATACTCACAGGAAACGTTAGGTTCACAAAAAGTATACAAAGTAGTTGACAAAACTGAATTACACACTACTAACGTTCTGTAGCACACTGAACCCGCGAACAGTAACTGAACGACACAATTAGGGCGTTATCAGGTTGCTGTCATGGCTATTGATGTTTGTTTTGGAAATCACAGCCGTCATACAACTTGTCAGTTGTCTTCATCTACACGACAGGGAACTTGAAACCATACGATGAATCTGTTTGGTTTTCCTTTACGTCGAAAGACAAAACGTAATCTGTTTCACACTTGTCCAGCTACTGTGAAAAGGCTTCTGTGCTCATCACTAACACCAGGAATATGACTCCGTAAATGTCCACGTAATTCATGCAAAAATATAGTGACCTAAAAACACTCGTTCCACCGATTACTCTGTTCTGCTCATCAGTTTGAGATCGTAATGCTGTTAGACGAGTATAGATGCAGACGTAAATATAAAGAAGTTTTACACACGTGCATATCTGCGAACGTGTACGCCATTAGATTCGAAACAAGACGTGCAGTGAAAAAGAAGAAGCCTTGGGAACTAAAGGCAATCATTTCAAAAGGTCTCATCTGTGAAATCACAGTCAGCTGCAGATTAATATTCTGTACCGTGTTGCACCACCCTGCGCATTGTAACATGGTTGGAACCTCCTCGACGCGCTGTCTACAAAGTGTTTTAGACGTTGCTGCGCAAGCCTTCTTCAACGGAGACCGTCTCGAGGTAATCCAGAACGCGAGAAGTGTTCCTGCGAAGACGCACTGCAAGTTTCAATTGGTCCATCAGTTTCCAGAACGCAAAATCCGATTTGTGGTAGCGGACACCGCAGACATTCCATTCAAATGATCGCTGCCCCCTGGAGGATGGTATTCACATGGCTGGTGCCACGTGGTAGTGCACCATCATTTTGAAAGGCGAACTCACCGACGAAATGTTGGCTACAGATCTCGACAATGGGTTGGAGTGTCATGTGCCGATACTGCAAACACCTGAGACTATCCTCGATAATGCTGTGCTATGTTCTCCGAAATATACGAAACACAGCCAACAGAGAGAGTGTCACATGGAAGAGCCAGCTTCCAGAGAGACTCAACATACTACTAACAGATAAAAACACAACACCAATAAATAATTAATGTAAAGTAATGAAATTTCGATAGTACATTTGTGTAGGTAACGTATTTAAGTGTTTAACTTGGCAATATCAAAGGCTGATGTAATATAAGCCATTGAAAATAAGGAATGCTGTTATATTAATAAGTGTTGTAACTAACAGAATGTTGAATGCAAGAATGCAAACGTGCATAAATTGTGTTGCACAGGTGTCGGATGTCAGTTTATGGGATGGAATTCGTACCTGTTGCACTTGGTCGGTCAATACAAGGACGGTTAACGTTGTCCGTGGATGACGACGGGGCTGTGGTTCGATAATGGCCCTGGGTGCTCGATTGCAGACAGATCTGGTAATCGAGCAGGCCAAGGCAACGTTGACACTCTGTAAAGCATGTTGGGTTACAATAGCGGTATGTGCACGAGCGTTATCCTTTTGGAAACACCCTCTGTAATGCTGTTGCCGCGCGGGATTAACCGAGCGGTCTTAGGCGCTGCTGTCATGGACTGTGCGGCTGGTCCCGGCGGAGGTTCGAGTCCTCCCTCGGGCATGGGTGTGTGTGTTTGTCCATAGGATAATTTAGGTTAAGTAGTGTGTAAGCTTAGGGACTGATGACCTTAGCTGTTAAGTCCCATAAGATTTCACACCAATTTTTTTAAAGTTGTTCATGAATGGCAGAACAGCAGGTCGAATCACCAGGCTGACGTACAGTTCTGTAGTCAAGGTGCGTGGGATAACCACGAGAGTGCTCCTGTTGTCATACGAAATCACACTCCAGACAATAACCCCAGTTGTAGGTCCAGAGTGTCAGGCACGCAGACAGGCTGGCTGCAGGACCTCAACTGGCCTCTGTCTAACCAACACACAGCCATCACTCGCACCGAAGCAGAACCAGTTTTCATCAGAAAACGCAACAGACCTGCACCCTGCCCTCCAATGAGTTCTCGAAATTTTTAATTGTCCTGAGGCTAAAAACCGTATAAAAAGCAAAATGACATCGGTTTTTAACTGTCCTGTGGCCAGAAACGGCATGAAAAGCAAAATGACAACGATTTCTAGTTGTCGTGACAATGGCGCCGGACATGTTCAATATGATTTTTGTATGTCCATTCTTGTGATCTGAGGTTTGGGGGACTTCAGCTGTTCACTCATGTAAGAAAATGAAACACCTACAGCCGTCCTTGTGATATCATTTACTGTGTGGCTCCCAGTTTCTATGCTTCAGTGCACCATCTTCAGGCCTAGCTGATGCTAAAGGAGTTAACACCATCCGTATACAAGATGCATCAGTGGCTCTGTTCAACTATTTTTGGCGGTCGGACAGAAAACATCACAGTTACAGGTAGTCTTCGTAAACCAGCTATGTCGGCCACTGATGCATCGTGTATACGGATGGTGTTAACTTCTTTAGCATCAGCTAGGCCTGAAGATGGTGCACTGAAGCATAGAAACTGGGAGCCACACAGTAAATGATATCACAAGGACGGCTGTAGGTGTTTCATTTTCTTACATGAGTGAACAGCTGAAGTCCCTTTAACATAAACAAGGGAACTAGTAGACCCGCAATAAATGACATCATAAGGACGGCTGTAGGTGTTTCATTTTCTCACATGTTTAATATGCTGTCCACCGTTTTCTGCCACTAATTGTAATCGAGAAACACCAGATTACTCAACAGATTGGAGTGCCTCGGCGGCCACGTTCAGAATCCGTTGTGCAAAGCGTATCTTCAATTCAGCAACGTTAATAATAAGAGCACTGAACACAACAACTCCTAGATAACGTCACACTCAGAATTCACACGGATTAAGGTCAAGTGACCTGGACGACCAGGCTGTAGGGAAATGACGAGTGATAATTCTAGCATTTCCGATGTGTCCAAATCGAAGGTGGAGATGGAGCCTCACAACCGATTCGCATTCTCATTGAGCACCACCTATCCGCAGTCCCTGTCCATTTCCTCCATGTTCGCTCTCTGAGATTCCGCGTACCGTCACGATGCATCTGAAAGCAGTGATCCGTTTCCTTGCCTTTCCTATCCTTTCTTCCCCTCTCCACCTTCAATTTTTACATATAATGTAAAATAGGTGCAGATTCCAGACACCATGCATTCACATAATTTGGTTGGCTTAGCTGGACAATGGATCCACCTTGTTCAGTGTGAATGCACAAATACGTCTGACCTCCTATGGGAATCTCATCCCCCTCCTGGATGATGTCCTCGTGCTTTTCATCTACTCCACTTACCAGATCTAATCCCTCCTTCTTCCCACCCCCCGTCCTCAGGGCTCCCTCTCTCCCTCCCTCTCCCCCTTCCCTTCTTCCTCCTTTTCCCCTGCAGATCACCTTCTTTTTCCTTTTCATCCTCCCCCGGGCTTCCACCTCTTTTTCTTCTCCCCTCCACTGCCCCCCTCCTACCCCCCTCCCAGTTTCCTCCTACCTTCTCTCCCTCCATTTTCTCCCCCCCCCCCGCCTGCCAGAGTGGCCGAGCGGTGCTAGGCGCTACAGTCTGGAACTGCGCGACCGCTACGGTCGCAGGTTCGAATCCTGCCTCGGGCATGGATGTGTGTGATGTCCTTAGGTTAGTTAGGTTTAAGTAGTTCTACGTTCTAGGGGACTGATGACCTTAAAAGTTAAGTCCCATAGTGCTCATAGCCATTTGAACCATTTGAACCCTCTTCCTCCCCCCCCCCCCCCTTCTCCCTTCACCCAGTGGTAGATCCCCTTTTGTGCAGTGATTTTTAACGTTTTCGTTGTGGTGTCAGTGTTACTCCAGTGCCATGTGCAGTGCTACGTTCCCACAGCACCAGCAGTGTCGCCAGCGTCATTCATTTGTGTTCCCACTGTGGTGTTTCTTTGTTTTCATGTCGACTCACAGTATTCATTCTCTGCATGTGTGTGTGGCTCTCATCTATGTTGTTTTTAAATCTACCGTTTATACTCATCTATTTTTGTTCTTGTTTATTCATCATTTTATACCATTCATTGTTATGTATAATTTTCTCATTTGACTATGTTTTCTCTGTAACTCTCTTGGCTGAAGAGTGGCATATTGTGCCACTGCCAGCCCGCCCCAGAGAGCGAACATGGAGGAAATGGACAGGCACTACGGATAGGTGGCACTCAATGGGAACGTGAATCGGCCGTGTGGCATGGTGCGATAGTCCATGCAGTTGCGATAACACTGTGTCCCGGATGTTGCAGTGGTTAGCACACCTGCCTAGTAAGCAGGAGACCAAGGGTTCAAATCCCGGTGCAGTATACATTTTCACTCGTCGCCGCTCATTGTGTGTCACATCCCGATACAGCTGACAACAATGATATCCTCCCTTTCCTTTCATTTCTCCCCTCTCCAATTTACATATAATCTACAACAGCAGCGGATTCTAGGTGGTGTCTGTTCTTTCAGACATGTCCGAAAGAACAGATTCCATGCAATTCACATAATTTCCAAAATACTTCTGCGGTAGCCGCTTCACTGGTTGTGAAATGTGCGGAGGAGGCCATCTTGCAAACAAATGATCTTACCCACACATCCAAACTGTTGAAGGGTTGGAATGACGTTGCTGAGCGAAAGACTCTCATATCGTTTAAGTGTAACGGTACAGGTGACAGGACCTGCAGGACTCATCTCCTCGATAAAATACGGCCCTACGGCAAACGATTCCGTCAACCCACACCACACAGTCACATTTTCAAAATGAAGTGGTACCGGTTGATGTGCGTGCGGATTTTTCATTGCCCATATTCTGCAGTTCTGCGTATAGACATGTCGTTAGATATGGAATTGGGCTTCGTCTGTCCACAGAATGATCCATGGCCATTCATTGTCCACTTTCATGAGAGCAAGAAATTCCAGAACGAACGTCTGTATTTCTGACTGGCCAGCAGTAAACAACTCCTGAACATGGGTGATTTTATATGGATAGCAATGCAGGATGCTTCGTAGGGTTTTATGCACTGTATACGTACGCATATCCCACGTTCTTACAATTCCCTGTGCACAGCATATTTGCACACCACCGCTCGATCCCTCCTGCAATGTTGTGACCACATCTTCGACAGGTGTTCGATCAACTGTTTTCCTCCCTCTGCCACACTGTACTTCCAAATAACCTGTTTTTTCGAATTTTGTAATCATTTTCTCCAGACCGCTTATTTATTTAATTTTTTAAGCTGATACTCTTGAGTGTCCACAACTTCTGCAGGGCTACTGGCGCTCAGTTGCCGTTCTTGTAATAGAGCTGCATGAGTAGCTCGCGCGATCCTTCATGCAAACGTTCATGTTGGGCGTCTCAGACATAAACTGAGAAAAACAGGCTTGTGGATCGCGTCTCTTGGTGTGCTTATTCTGACGCTTACAGCGTCATCTATTGGTTAAATTTTCGTTTTTTTTTCTTTCTTTTTTTCCGTGACGTTTCCCCCTGCATCAATATTATACTGTTCAAATTTGGTGTCATTCTGAGCAGTGGTTTTCTTTCCACAGCGTTCTGAAACTGGAACTTTAATTATGCACGCGCTGCACTGTGAAACGAGGGAGATCTACCTGGAAAGGAGGATGAAAAAAGGTAAAGAGTACGTACAGGGACAGTAGTAATCCTTAATGTTGTTTTAGTAGACATGTCATTAATTGTCATCTGAAGCTGGAGATGTTACTCGGTTCTCTAATATAATGCGGAAGGTTATTCCAGAGTCGGGTGCCTGCTGCTGAGAAAGACTTCAAGAAAGTGAGTGAAAGATGGAGTGGGACAGAAAACATTTCGTTCTGTTGGGAATGGATGTTTCTGCCATATTGTCCAGACAATAGCGTTAAGGTCGAGGAGGGACATGACAATGTTCGTTGGAAAGACAGTAGAGAAGACAGAGGGTATGGAAATTTCTGCGTGCAGTCAGGAGACCTGTGCATATGATAGTGAAATACGATCAAAGGGGCGAACATCACAGAGATAAGGAAGACAGACGTTCATAACCTGTTCCAGGTGTCGTGAGCTTTCCTGAGAAAGTCCTTTCAAGATAACATCGCTGCAATCAATAACTGAAAGTGTAAGTGTTTGTACCGGTTTCTTCTTCTGGTGAAGAGGGGAGAGTTTTTATACTTTTGTAGGGCATGTAGAGAAGTTGATCCTTCTTGCACACTACAGTTCATGAGCAGTCTAATTAATATTTTCTTCTTTTATTAATCCTGCACTATTTTCTTAAGGAGGGAAGTTGAATATATTATTACCCATTTAGAGTTAAAGATGGTAGGGATTCCCCAGGATTTCGGGCTAATGAGCGTAGAATGACCAACCGGTACCGCTTGGGTTTTAGATTAGTTGTATTTGGGTTTTGGATGGGTTTGGACTTTTTTTGCTCACCAAACTCACCCATTTTAACTCTGATGACTAACGGAGCCTCGCTGTTCTAGGCGCGCAGTCCGGAACCGCGCGACTGCTACGATCGCAGATTCGAATCCTGCCTCGGGCATGGATGTGTGTGATGTCCTTAGGTTAGTTAGGTTTAAGTAGTTCTAAGTTCTAGGGGACTGATGACCACAGCTGTTAAGTCCCATAGTGCTCAGAGCCATTTGAACCATTTTGAACTAACGGAGCGGAATGAAGCAGCTGACGATATATATATTTCACCATCTCGCGACTGATGCCGGTGCATCTTCAGCGACGGCGACGCTTCCTTTGCGGCAGCAACCGTAATATAAATCTGCATCGAGTCATTAATGAACTTTAGGAGCAGTCGATTTATGGTATATTTACTTGTGATTCTTAGGTGGTGGATACATGTGTTTACGAGTCTCACCAGAGCGTGCTGGCGTATAATTTTGGGCTATGTTCCTTGGTTCACTTGAGATCGAGTAATCACTCATGTCAGTAATCGATGGGATTGGGGCGTAGAATTTGTGACTTACTTTCGTGCACAGTTTGGCAAAATACTTTTTCTTATTCCTTGAAAATTTGATCTTACCTCTCAGTATTTCAGTTCGAAGTTAATCTCATTAACTTTGCTATTTCAGTTGAGTTCTGGTGTACTGTCCACTTTTTTTTATATAGTTTGCATTTGCTTAGACTTTTGTAAAGTTGAGGAGAAACTTTCGCAACTCTAATATCTTGAATAATGAATTTAATTTCGTTGTTAGATTTCGCACCTTCCTTTTATTGTATATGGGGACTCTGTTGCCATAATTCTGTTATTAAGATCTAGACTTTCATTGCATTAATTTCTTAGCAATAGAGTTACTTGCTAGCATTTTTGTTGGGTACCACTTTTATAGTAACTGGGGTCCACGAGGGTCCAGACGTGGCAGACACTTTATTGAACCCTGTTTCCAAGCTCAGATGGCATTGAAGCTGACTATTGATCCTGTAGTTGGATTCTGACGGGTTATTTACTATGGTAATGGACATTATCTGGTCTTGCATTTCGAGAGCAATGCTCATTGCAAGTTTAAATGAGAAAGAGTATTGCCCCACAAGCTGTTTATTTGGGCTTCCTGTATTTTTTTTTTCACGATGATGGCAATTACTTCATGAATAACCAAAAGATACAAGGAGTTAAAACGTAATATTTAACTGTCTCGATCTCAAAAGAACTAATCAAGAAGTTCTGTGTCGGTTTCTCTGTGAAGGCAGTGCCTGCCTCCCTCCTATTTTTCTCCTAAATCGGTGACTCAGGTAATTGTCTAACAATCAACACGTAGCACCATTCACCGCAGAAGATCTGAGCACTTTTCACAGAACAATATTGACGCAAGTTATGTAATGGTTGTGATTATTTAAAAACTGAATGCACCTATTTAATCTTTCATAATTTATTCAACATTTTTGTGAATTTCTTTAAAGAGATGTCATAAGCCGTACTATGCAAAGAACAGATTTTCTTGTATTTTTATAGAGATTGCCCCTAAAACCTTACCATCATCCTATTTGTACAATCTTACATTTCTAAAGAATTACAGAAAATATCATAAGATATGAACGTGAAGTAATATATTATTCTGTAGGCCAGTGAAAATACACAGCAAACTGTTATGTATATTTCAACACCGTGTTTGTGACTCACATTTATTCATATACTGAGATCACCTTTTGGTATGAAAGTTCTGTAAGAACTGTTTTGCCCTGGTTGTGGACTGAGTTTATATGCCGATTTTCTTTGCCAGTTAATGAATCTTTTCATTATCACTTGTCCCACAATCATTATAGCCCAATCGCATTTGCTTATTTCATTGCGTTTTCAACATCTCATGCGATCTTTTATTATTTTTGTAATGAAATCGTTTCCTCTCCAGTTCCTGACTTCAAGAGCTTTTATTACAGACTTCTAGTAAGATAACACGGCGGAAGATGCAACAACTAACACTTATGTACGTTTACTAGCAAAAATAATTGGTGGACAAAAACACCAAATAATTATACCAACGCCCTGGTTGGGATTTAAACCATTAAGCACAGATATATTAGTACGGCTAATTAAATGATAAACTGAGAAATATGCATTTACGTGGAAATCAACAAAACTGGCGTTCCCGCACCATGTGAGAAATATGAAGGTTAATGAGGGGGAAGGTGCAACATATCTTAAAATAACTATTGTGAGAAACAAAACTAAAAAATTTATTTCATCATGAATAGTTCACTGTACAACATCCATTACAAATCACTGAGGGGTTAAACAAAGAACAATACGTTGGTTTTGTTTCCTTTTTAGCATTTATTATGATACAAATTGCCTTTCCTGCAGATTTCATGCAGCCATTTCTTCCATGTTATACACTGAAGCTAACTGCATTTTGGGCCCTTTTTGTCATGAAAATATCCCTTACACAACATAAATATCATCATCCTCCTCTGCAGTGGAAGATGCTGAAGATGAACTGTCCTTCCTCTTCATCTTCTGCAGTACTTTTCCTCCTTTCCTTGTCGTCGGAGCAGCCTTTCATCTCAACACCTCCCGTTTCTCCACCATTGTAAGGACTTCCACAGTTTGCTTCTTTCTTCTAGTTTGCTTGGGTGTCTGCGGTCTGTAAAAAAAGTAAGTTGTGGCACCGCTGCTGCTTGTTGTACCAACTGCCGGAGAGGTACTGAGCTCTTGGTTGTCAGTCAGATTCTCTTTCATATTTTCAGAAATGGTGAACGCATGTTCTGTAATTTTCTGTAGACCATATGGATAAATTCCGCACGCAGAAAATCCCACGCTGCCAATTTCAAAGTGGCTGCCCTTTTCCAAGCAGCGCTCAGCAAAGACCAAAAATGAAGTCTGATAATTCTACGGCCCGGGTTAGAATGGATTAAGTTGTTTAGGGCGTGCTTCATCTGAACGACGGAATCCGGTGGCATCCCATCTTCAAACTAAGCCATCTTTCTTTGACCTTTAAAAATACAGTATGCAAGCAGAAATCTCCCTTCTGCATTGCAACATGCCACTACAATGATGGACTCCACCTTCTCAGCCGACGTGACGTGATAGATATCATAGAACCCTTCATTGTAAGAACATTCGCTAGATCATTAATCAGCTACAGACAACATTTATCCACATTGTAAATACTGCTTGGATGCCCCATAAAGTTATTTTCCTCACATACTTGCAGTAGTGGAGTGAAGTAGTTTCCAACTTCGGCCGTTCACTTATGTAAGAAAATGAAACATCTATAGCCGTTCTTGTGATGTCATTTACTGTGTGGCTACCAGTTTCGATGGTAAGGGGGTTGGGTATGAACATTGTGCTTCAGTGTACTATCTTCAGGCCTTAGCTGAGGCTGAAGGGGTTAACGTAAATGTGCAAGATTTTGAAGGAAGGAAAGAAGATTAGTGCTTAGCACCCCGTTGTCGACAAGGTTCAAATGGCTCAAATGGCTCTGAGCACTATGGGACTCAACTGCTGAGGTCATAAGTCCCCTAGAACTTAGAAGTACTTAAACCTAACTAACCTAAGGACATCACACACATCCATGCCCGAGGCAGGATTCGAACCTGCGACCGTGGTGGTCGCACGGCTCCAGACTGTAGCGCCTAGAACCGCTCGGCCACTTCGGCCGGCTTCGACAAGGTCATTCGATACGGAGCGAACCACGTATTATGGAAGGATGGAGAAGGAACTTGGGCGTGTCCTCTTCATAGGAACTATCGCTGCATTTGCTTAAAGTAATTTAGAGATAAAACAGAAAACTTAAATCTGGATGGTTGGACGAGTATTTAATATGAGTCCATTGTCTTTTCACTATTCCAACTCGCTCAGTGAAGGTTCTCGAGGTCTCGTAGGCAGCAATTTAGAAGAGAGGAAATGTAAATGTAACAGAACGATCTTGAGATTCCTAAACTTCCATTTTATCTGCGCTATACGAAATGTCAATACAGAATAAACCCTGTTACATACTAGAGCAAAGCATATTCCTACAATGAAATCTGCTAAGTGATGTCACGCCACATAAGTTCTGTCTCTTAATCATCCCTTTGATTTGACACAGAAGTTTTGCGCAAGCTGGGGTTTCCGTAAATAAAAGCTGGAAACAAAATATATATCAGATAGCTACAGTATACTTAAGTTCGAAGATTTTCCTAATGCCTATATTTATAGTGGGTCGTTGATGTCCCCTTTATTTCCCCAAGACTTATGCATCTACAGTGAATAAATTTCTGTTAACAGACCTAAGTCGTAGGCACAAGGAGCGTAAGACAGCTGCATAATGAACCTGCCAGTGAAAGTAACGTAGAAAGAGAAACGCAAATTATAAAAATGTGCGTTCAAGGAATAAATAGGGCAATTGTAATAGAATGATCAGTTGTAGTGCTGTATTATTGACTATCCGCATGCGTATATTAAACGCAGATCATGGGAAAAAAATCTAATATACGCGAAGTATATCTGAGGTATTGGCATGTGATGTAACTTCCGACGAGGTAGCGCCACACCCAACCAGAGTTGAAAGCAAAACTTGAATCGGGAAGCTGGCGAGGTACGCCACACCCTTCTCACGGCGAAGGCTTGGCAACGTCAGCATAGAGTCTGCTCTGCTTAGTATTAGAGAAAAATTTGTCTGCTATGTTTTGAAAACTCTGTGTCACAATGTATTGCTGGATTGATAATTGCAGCAAAATCAATATACTTTGAACAGATATTTGGTGAAAAACCTCTGTTCCCACATTTAAGTGCTTTATCAGATTGACAGAATGTTACATTACTTTACTCGTATACCATGGATTCTGCAGGGATCTCCGTGATGTAGAAAGAAGTCAAGTATGTAAGTTTCATTTCAATGAAATACAAAGAAATGATTTAATGTTATGAAATAAACAAGATTTCACATGATTCCATCTTCTACATGAAAGAAGATAGAAACTTTGGGTACATTTCAGCTCACGCACCGAAGCTACAGGTTACCTTGCTGCCAGTTGTAGGCTGCTGGTCCATGTGCTTGCTAAAACGTGTCTCCCTGGTCAACTTACCTCGTTCGCTCTTTCATTGCCTGAAATGCATCGAGTCGACATGGCGATAATACGGCAACAAAAGGCGTTTTAGCAGATGCAATTCAGTTACAACTGTGCAGCGTTATTTTCGTCGAGAGTACGGCTTGCAATTCCTGCAGCTCAAAGTATTCGACGATAGCACAGAAGTTTCAAGTCACGGATAGTTTATGTAGGGGAAAAAACCACAGATCGCCCCCGCATTCAAGACGTAGAGTGCTTTCAATATAATTTTGTGCGCAATTCACAGAAGTCTGTCCGTCGTGACAGCCGTTATGATAATGAAAGAGAAGAATTCCATACACGTTTTGTGTTCAGTGGTGAGCCTACGTTTAATTTAAGTGGGTAAGTAAACCGCCAAATATCAGACTATGGGGAATACAGAAGACACGTACGACAGTCGAGCACGAGAGGGATTCTTCAAAGCATAAAGTGTTTTGTGACATTTCCAGAGAAAAGATTTTGAGCGAGTTATGAAGATAGTCACAGGAATTATGTAACTGCATATGCTGGAGACTTGGCTGTTTCCTCCACATGCTTAAAATACACTGTCCATTCACATCAATGTGACCACCTGTCGACACCCTGAATAACCACCTTGTGCAGCACAGACTTCTGCGGGACATTCAGGAAGAGAGTCAGGAGGTTGTGGAAGGTACCAACGGGCACGTGAAGCCATGCCGACTCCACTGCCGTGGCCAGCTGCGCCAGGTTCCTCGGTTAAGGATACGTGGCGCGAAGAGCCTGATCGCGATTATCTGGGGAGTAAGGTTAACTCATCCTGGTGCTCATCGAACCGCGGACGTATACTGCGAGCTGTGTGACACTTTGCATTGTCCTGCCGAGGAAAAACAAATTGCTTATAGGGGTGGAGATATGCCCCACGGATAGATGCATACTTGTGTTGTCCTTTGTGCCTTCCAGAATGACTTGATCACCCGCGGAATGCCAAAAAACCTTTCCCCAGACCTTCGTACGTTTCATGTTGCACACGCCGTGAACCTGGCGTCTGCTGCGGAGGCCCACACGCAACGGTCGTTGAGCCGACGCTGGTGGTAGCCACTTGGTTAATACGAGTGGTCAGTTGCTCAGCAGTTGCTTGTCTATCAACCGTACGCATCTCCGCAGCCGTCTTTATTATTATTATTTTTCTTTATTGGATTTCGATTCCCCCCGAAGGGGTCGGTCTGGCAGCAGCTTAGTACGCTACTCTTCAGCCTACAGAATTTTTAAAACATAAGAAGAAAAGAAACAATAAAAGCAGGCGATAAAACGGTGACGTAAATTGTAAAACGGCGGAAAATTGTGGAAAGTTAGAACATAAAACAAATGTTGGGCGATGATAATAAAATACACAGGAAGCAGATAGGAAAAATAGTAGACAGACAATTAAGAAACACAGTGACAGTCTGGTTTCTGTTCGCAAGAGACATAAAAATCACACACTGCGACAGTCTGATGTCCGTTCGCAACACTTCGGATAAGACCCACAACACTTAACAATCACTGGACACACTGCACTAAAAAGTCGGCACAAAGATGACACATCACAGGCAAGGGCTGATGGGGGGGGGGGGGGGAACTGGTCAGATGAGGGGAAAAAGAAAGGGGGGAGGAAAGGAAAAACGAAAGGCGAAGGGGGAACCGACGAAGGGAGAGGACTGGCAGAGGAAGGAAACGCAAAAGGACTTGGGGGAGAGAAGGGAGGCACAGAGAGGGTAAGTGGCGAAAAAACAGGATGGAAGGTGGGGGGGGGAAGAGGGAGCCTGGGAAAAGGACAAAGGAAAGGAGGGGGTGGTGAGGATCAGAGTTGATAGGAGGGATAAATGGAGGGAGAGAGAGCATCATCCGGGAGGGGGAGTTGATGGAAGCCACCTTGGGAAAGGAGATGAAGGGTGTAGAGATAGAGGGTAGGGGGACACAACAGTGAAGATGCAGCAGAGGGTGGGGGTTGGAGAGGAGAGGAGCAACCAGGGGATGAGGGGGATCAAGACAGCAGGAGGTGTAGAGTATGCAGACATGTTCAAGGAATAGGAGCAGATGGGGGAAAGGAATCAGGTCGTAGAGGATCCACATGGGGGACGGGAGGCGGATTTGGAAGGTGAGGCAGATTGCATGGCGCTCGAGGATCTGGAGGGACTTATAGAATTTGGGCGGGGCGGATATCCAGGTTTGAGTGGCATAACAGAGGATGGGACGGATTAAGGATGTGTAGGCGTGGAGGATGGCCAGAGTCCGCAGCCGTCGTTCACACCTGTCATTTATGTCCTGTGGTGCACCACAGTTGCCTCGGCACCATTTTCCAATAGCGCCATTTTGCCGTACACGGTATACTGTAACCACGGCAGCACACGAAGTTTCGGAAACGGTTACACCTTTGGCCCCAAAGCTAATGATTATGCCGTTTTAGACGTCAGATAAGGCGCTCCCTTTCCGTATTACAACGACTGAACTGTTTCCGCTCCCCCCACCCCCCACCCCCTCACCCCTACACACTTTAAATACCTCCACTGCTAGTGCTGCCACCTACTGTCTCTGAGTGGATATTTAACGCTGACTTCGAACACGGGCAGTGGTCAAATTAATGTTACTGGACTGTGTACAAATTTTCAACAGCACTGACTTCTGCATGTAAGAGCAGTTCTTAGCAATAAGCTACTTCAACCAAGGATCCATCCTCTATTGTTTGATGAGATTTGTTAAAGATTCGTCTATATGTCCTCTTTTCCAACACATCTTGGTGAACTGCAGCGCTACATTACCTTAGTAGTGAATGCAACAAATTCAGCGTTGCTCATATAAGTATGGGATTTATTGTACGATCACCTGTTTATTTCGGTGGGACGCTGAAACGTATACGAAAACTTTGAGCCTAAACGTAATTATGGAAAGTACCCCAAGGTTGTATGTGCACGCATTTGAGCGATACACCCTTATAGAAGTCGGATGGTTCGTTTAGAACAAAAAGTAATCCTTCGCATAAGTTAAAATCTACCCCAGCTTTCTATTGTCTGCTATGTAGAAGATATAATTTTGAGAAATCAGATGAATCATTTCGAAATACCGTGCATAAACGTGCTAATATTCGTTATAAAGTAACCTAAAACATTATCTCTAAAAGTTTGTGTGAAGTTATTCTTCCATGGAGTAGGCGGAGTTTGCTGAACACAAAATTAACGAGAAAAAAACTAAACAATATTACTAGATTATTTTTAAATTAAGCGCAATAAACTTGCATTATTATACAGAGTACAACGGGTTGAAGTGCAAATGTTTGCCGCGCAGGATTAGCCGAGCGGGGAAAAAAAAGCCGTCTTAGGCACTGCAGTCATGGACTGTGCGGCTGGTCCCGGCGGAGGTTCGAGTCCTCCCTCGGGCATGGGTGTGTGTGTTGGTCATTTGGATAATATAGGTTAAGTAGTATGTAAGCTTAGGGACTGATGACCTTAGCAGTTAAGTCCCATTAGATTTCACACACATTTGAACATTTTTTTGGAGATGTTTATGTTGATGACTGAGGACGATGTACTGAACAAATTTACATTAGTATTTACATCATTTTCAGAATAATAATTGTAGCTATAACAAATCATATGTTTTTAGGTTTGGTAGTACCTCCAAGTACATGTGGTAACAGCAAGCCATTAATGCTAAATTTCCGCTGGGCAGCAGGTCAGATGTTGAGATGTGCACACGTGGACGCAAATATAACTGAGGTAGATAAATTTATCAATACGTGTATCGTAGAATGACTATTGTAAAACCTAGTGAAAACTGAGTGGAATTTTATAAGACGGGCTCAACCCCATGTTAACGTATAGCAGAGAATGAAAGCGTTAACGGCAGAATACTAGTCCTGGATTATTTGGCGTGTCGATTCCGCCATTTACTTTTGAAGGTTCGGCAACAATGGAAATCTAAAGCTGCGTGCCCATCTTGATACCCACGGAGATCGCTAGAGGACTGCGAGGTGCCTCCTTGGGGACATTTCGGAGGGTTGTGAACAGCACCTTTAGGAGGCCGTTGTTCGTAGAATGAAATGTGTTGAACTGTGTACAGGCGTTAACTACACTGAGTATATATTCGTATTCACTATAAACAGGGCTCGAGTCACCATCCGGCCGTCCTGATTTAGGCTTTCCGTGCTTTCAGTTTAGACGATTGGCTAGATGGTTCTTGCAGTGATGATGGTGATGGTGATGAATAAGATGGTGTGATAGAGACGATGATGATGATGATGTTATGTGAGTCTGTGCGCACTAAAGTGAGGTCTCTGGAGCTTGTACCGAAATCTTATGAGGCGCGCGCAGATGAAAGACTGCAAATAAATGAAAATAAATTATTACTGTAAAAACCATCGCAAACACACACACACACACACACACACACACACACACACACACACACACATACACACATACATACATACAGCCGGCCGCGGTGGTCTAGTGGTTCTAGGCGCTCAGTCCGGAACCGCGCGACCGCTGCGGTCGCAGGTTCGAATCCTGCCTCGGGCATGGATGTGTGTGATGTCCTTAAGTTAGTTAGGTTTACGTAGTTCTAAGTTCTAGGGGACTGATGACCACAGATGTTAAGTCCCATAGTGCTCAGAGCCATTTGAACCATTTGAACATACATACAGACAGAGGCTCGTACACACAAACCGTGTTAACTGTCAGCTATAAAACTGAGAAATCTAACAGAAAAAAACTAAAATTATGCTCAGTGTCAAATGTTTTCCACACACAAATCTCTCCGCCAGCTAAAATATAGGGCCTATTCCCGCTTTAGTCCCTTCCGGCCCTTTATACAAATTATACCGTGGACAGGGACAATACTTCGAACATCAATCGAAGTGTCTCAGACTTTTACGGTCGAAATTATGTAGAGACTTGGCGATCTTAAATTCAACTTGCCCCTCTTCCAACAGCAGTGTAGTGTAGGTATTTTGAGGAGCGAAGTGTCTCTAATGGTTGTAAAAAGTACAGATCATTCCTGTTTTCAGGACGAGTAGTCGAAAGACGCACAAAAGTATAGGCATATAAATCTAACGTAGGTATGTTATAGAAAATTGGGGTATGTATCATGCTCGTGTATTATGTCATTTCTGGAGATCGAAAATCTCCTTTGTAGGAATCAACATGGGTTCTGAAAACAACGATAGTGTGAAACCCTGCTCGCTCTGTTCGTCCATGAGTCCTAGACAGCAGTAGATAAATGCCGTGTCCCTTGACTTCCGGAAGGCGTTCGACACAATTCCACTCTGCCACCTATTGAACAAAATACGAACATACGGAATATCAGACTAACTGTGTGAATGGATTGAAGAGTTGGTAGCAATCAGAACACACTCCGTCATTCTAAATGAAGGAAACCTCCAGACGTTAAAGTAACGTCTGGCATATCCCAAGGGAGTGTTACAGGACCATTACTTTCCACAATATACTTTATATAAATAGCCTAGTAGATGATCTCGAATGCTCCATGAGGCTTTTCGCGGCTAATACTGTTGAACAGGTAAAAGTTATTAAACTAGAAGGAAGACCTGCAGAGGATTGACAGGGAGTGAACAAATGTAACGGAAAATATCTAGGAGTATGCGTAAAGAGCGATTTTAGGTGGAACGACCAGATAATTAACCGTAGGTTAGGCAGATGCCAGACTAAGGTTCAGTGAAAGAATCTTCAGGAAATGCAATCCATCAAGAAAGGAGGTAGCTTACAAAAGACTCGTTCGACCAAAGAAGAGCTGCACATTTCATTACAGGTTCATTTTGTTGACGTGAAAGCGTCACGGAGATGCCCAGCCATGTCCAGTGATAGATTGTGCAAAACAGACGTACTGCATCAGAGTGTTGTTTACTGTTAAAGTTCAGGGTACGTACGTTTCTGGAGGTGTGAACAAAGATATTGCTTCCTCCATCCTATATCTAGCGAAAAGACCAAGAATGTGATTTCAGAGGGATTAGCGGCGACAGTGAGGCTTATCAGCAATCTTTCTTCCCTCGAACCATTCACGACTGCAAGAGGAAAAGGAGGAAGTCACAGTAGTACAAAAAGTACCCTCCGTCATACACAGCGAGGTGCCGTGCAGAATATTGACGTACATGTATATAAAGAATATTTTGAGATAGGGAACCTACTGCACGAAATGTATGTTTTTAAGCGGTACGAAGTCTTGAATGAGCAATACGTATTGCGCAACGTTTGTAAACTGCTTATTTTTCGTAACATGTAACTGTTTGCAGCTTCGAAATTGGTGGTGCTAACTTTAAAAAAATAGATAATTGTGTATGATGTGCCCACGGTAGAGTATACCACTGTTTACTTTTCATGAATGTATGGTGGTTTAAAAGAATTTCCAGGTATGTGTTTAATTTGGCTGGCTTGCAACAGATGTTCCATTGTAAGGAATATAGCGCCGTCGGTAGATTTATGAGAAACCAGGTAATTCAGTTTACAGAGAGATGTCTAAGGTTCTCGATTAAGTATTGTGTCCGCGGTAGAAGTTGAGGAGATGGTATTCAGTGATGTGGCAGAAAAATAAATAAAAAGTACTTGCCCCTGAAACGCATACTGGTACTGCTAAGAATACAACAGTGACTGCTGGTGGAGCAGGAATTACGAGTACATCCCTATAATAGTACAGACATTTTCAAACAATGGGACCAAATGATTATGAGCCCAATTGATATGAAGTTAAGTTGTTTAACTCAAAAAGAAAAAAACTTAATATTCATTTAGGTATCATTTGCTCCTTATCGAAAATTTTTCAGTGCCCTGCTACCTGTATAATTTTGACACTTGGGTTTAGTCGGGCCTTGTAAACTAAAAGCTGACGTAAAGGCGTTGCACAATTTCTGTGCAGTGTTGGACAGCATGGAAACAATCAGATAAATAATTTGGATTTTTCTTATCGTATTTTAAATGATATATTTTGTGCTACATGACGTTAATTAATTAAAAAATAGAATCTTAAAACGGTGTTCCATACTATGCGACAACATGTTTGCTGATTCCCTTGAGCAAAGACATAGTTCTCCTATCAGTTCTGTAAAATCGTGTTTTATGAATGGCCATTGCCGCCAAGCCTGCACCACTTCCGAGCTTTGGATGGAGGTCGTGACGATGGTTGCGAGACCGCAACCAGCCTTCTTACGCGGCTCCTGCCAGATTTGGGCTTCTTTTTGCCTTACCGTCGTAAGCAGAACGTGTCAGAGTAGTATATTTCGGCCAGAAGGCCATTGCCGGAAACCACTGGTAAACTACGTCCATAAAAAGTGCCGTTACGTCCGAGAAAATGTGTACCGTTAATGAGAAAGAGCTTGTCGCTAACGTAAATGCAAAAACGTGCTGCTCTTGGAAATCGAGACTTATTATTAGCTCCTAAGCGCATACTGTATTCCAGCACGTCACCTTTATTCCATTTTTTTCGTTTTATAAGATATTAAAGTCCTGTCAAAGATGGTGTTTGACGAGGTGGCCGACTGTATCCATTTCCCAGAAGGGAGATGAAATGTAATGGCCATTTCTTTGTTGGAGAGCCATTTGTGCGTTCACATTGAGTGATGTAGTGAAAACGTGCAAAATATGGATCAAAAGGCCTGACGTGGATCGAATTGCACTTCTGTAGCCAACCTCTCTCTGAGAAGATTTTGTGAAGGCCACCACATCGAAGGCAGATTACTATTAAACGTCTCGTCGACGACGATATCATGTAAGACAACGCACAAGCTCGGATCTGGAAGGAAATCGACCATGTCCATTTCAAATGAACTATTATGGTATTTGCCTTAAAAGATTTACGTAAACCAAGGAATACATAAATATGTATGACCGACTGTGGACTTAAACCACCGGCTTTCTGAATACGAGTCGACTGTCTTACCACAGCACTTCTTTGCCTTGTCAGCTGGTTCAAATTAAGTTGAGCAGAATTGGTATCAGATACCTTTTAGCAACTTGCGATTCTGATAACGTCGTGCATTATTGCATCCAAAGAGAAGATCTCATCAATTCTTGCGCATGTAATCCAGACGACCACTGTATGACGTTGGCCTGCTCTTCTAATTAATCTATCAGCCATTCGTTTGGATCTGTTTTCATTGTGGTTCGATGAAACTAATCTCAATAGACTGCTCTTTTGGTTTAATTAAATACATGCTTATATCGTTGTTCTTCTTTTACAAGTGTCTTTGTCATGCTTCGGGTCAGGATCGCTGTTATTAATAACGGATTGGCCATAGTTAATGCAAGGGGTGGCGGGATGCCATTTCTGTCGCCGCCTTCTAAGATCCACATTGAAGTAACACCCTCGTTGCCAGCCGTGCGCTTTCATTGAGCACTTTAAAAATGTACGTGTACAGACACATCAAGTAGTTGATCCCTAGGCGCCGCAGTGACAGGCAACCACTTTGATGCCCCTGAGATGAGTGAAGATACACTATGTGATAAAAAGTATCCGGACACCCAAAAAACATACGTTTTTCATATTTGGTGTATTGTGCTGCCACATAATGCCAGGTACTCCATATCAGCGACCTCAGTAGTCATTAGATATCGTGACGGAGCAGAATGGGGCGCTCCGCGGAACTCACGGACTTCGAACGTGGTCAGGTGATCGGGTGTGACCTGTGTCATACGTCAAATACTACACAAATCTTGTCTCAAACTGACAGGTCAGGCAATAGAATGAAATCAATGAACAGTGATCCTCATTACTCTTTGATGAATCTAACTTTGAAAGATGAAGGGATGAAATATGTAACTGTAATGCACTGTCGTTCTACCGATATAAACAAAAGTCTGAAAGATATTAGAAGTGTTTTCAAATTTTGATTATAAGGCATTTTCCTTATCGATTCTTTCTATACCATAGATAAATTCTTGAACTGAAATAATTAGTCAGTTTCGGAGAAATAAACCTGTGAATGGTTAGCATGTAGCCATTTAAATATTTTTCCCTATTTTGTTTGTTCTGTGTTTGTTCTGTTGACACATTCCACATCATAAAGTTCATCGTGAATATGATCTATGGGACAAGTTATGAACTCGTTAACAAAGTGTTTCTTTTCTAGACGAATAACGTAAACACTGTGAATGTAATGAACAAAATTCCGAAACAGTACATATTAACACGCAAATTTTTATCTGTTGCTCTCCAGGAAATGAAATGAAACCACCACGATGGTGAAATTTGACCGAAACATGTGTGGGTGGAAAAGAAGAAATGGTTAATGACGACCACTGTGGCGTTATCGATATCGTAAAATATGCATTCCCATTACGACCCAGTTAATCGAGAAACTCCCACACCACAGGGGCCACGAATCGTTTAGTTGCGATTAGCATTGAAAACCTGGGGTAAGAAGTTGCGCTGTCGCGTCGGCAACCGTCAAAAAAATGTTTGTTTTATGATGCATACCTGTATCATAGGATTAGAAATTCCTGAGAGGCAGGGTGCAGTACATTATTCTGGATGGAGAGTCATCGACAGACACTGAAGTAAAATCTGGTGTGCCCGGGGGAAGTGCAATAGGACTGTTTCTGCTCACTTGATACATTAATTACTTAATTGATGTATCAGTTGCACTCTCAGACATTTCAAAAATGATACAGTTATTAACTAGGAAACCACAGCCACTAAAAATTACAGTAATATCCGTTTTAGTATCGATAAAACACTTCAGAAAACTTAAAAGCATGGTATCCTTTGATTACCATGTCATACTAATGTTTCGAAGTTATACTGAAGATTAATATGAGTATAAACAAAGTTTCACTTGCAGGAAGAGGGAGAAACGACGCAGTGGTAAGATAATGGTCTCGCATTACGGAGGACGAAATTTCAAATCCTTGTACGCTCAACAAGAAACGTCTGGACGATATCCTTAAATATCCTTCCCCAGTTCTAATTTGTGCGACTCGCTTCACCCCGTCGTCGACTGGGCGTTTAAGTTTTATCTTCCTTCTTTCCTTCAGTGACAAGTAAACCAAGTGCCAAGCCACAAGTCCCTGGTAGGATACTGGGAAAGGGATTACATGTAAGAATCACATTTACTTCAATAATGCTAAAGTGTGTAGAATCCATATGAATACTCATTCTACTAAGGTTTGAAGGTCCTCATTTTGTTAATCCGTGTTTGCGATTTAAAAACTGGGTTGTTTTGAACATCAGCCTTTTGCAAACACAATTAGTTTATTTTTATGTTTACCCACACATGTTTCGACACCAATGTGTCATCGTCTGTGGGTCAAATTTTTATTTCTGTAAAGTAATTTTTTTTTCCAGCATGTCATCTGAAAAGTAGCCATGAAGAATTCTTTCGAGGGTAGGGGTTGTGTACGTTCCTGTACTTACATTTTTCGTCCTGAACGTGAGGGCGGGGCGTGAGTCGTGCTTGGGTAGCTCAGATGGTAGAGCACTTGCCTGCGAAAGGCGAAGGTCCCGAGTTCGAGTCTCGGTCCGGCACACAGTTTTAATCTGCCAGGAAGTTTCGTTTTTCGTCCTGTTTGGTGTCTCTGATTGGTGTCTCGATCAACTGCTTTTTAGTGCTTTGTTTTCACTCAGTTTCTCACAAATTTCCGCTCACTACTTCACCTCACATGCTCTTTCCCAAAATGTGGCGAAATGTGATCTGAGCAGACACTTCTGACAACATACTCAGTGAGAAGTGCTATGTTATTGTCGTTGCTTACTTGTTGTGGCGCTATTTTTGAAAGTTCTGTCAGAACTGGTGCGCTGTGGCCGCTGGGGAGGGCAGAATGTATGTAATGTGTTTGTGTTTGTGTGTGTGTGTGTGTGTGAGAAAGAGAGAGAGAGAGAGAGGGAGAGATGGAAAGAGAGGTGGGAAGGAAACCAAGAAAACAGAAGCCTCTCTTTTTTGTCTGTTTGACCGTTACATTTTTTGTGGGGAGTCGCCTTTGTATAGTTCATTGAGTGTTCCAAACAGTGTTTTGTTGCACAGTGTTGTGTTTTCATTCAGGATTCTCTTTCTCTGTATTATTGCTCTTTGTATGTGATAGTTGTCCACTATTATGAGTTTTTGATTCAGACTGTTGCTTTCTCTGAGGATCTCAAGATCAGTCTCCATGTTGTTGGGTGGTGGTTTTCTTGTATTACATGGTCTGCAAAAGTGGAGTGTATATTATTACTTCTTAGGGCTCTGAGGTGTTTGGAGTACCTCGTTTTGAAATTTCTGCATGTTTGGCCTTTTTAGACCGACTGGCATGAACTGCAGGTTCACCACACCACACCACACCAGTTCTGACGGAACTTTCAAAACTAGCGCCACAACAAACACAAGACCTACGATGAACAAGTGAGCAACGACAATAACATAGCACCTCTCACTGCGTTTGTTGTCAGAAGTGTCTGCTCAAATCACATTTCGCCACATTTTGGGAAAGTGTATGAGAGGCGAAGTAGTGGTGGGCGGAAATTTGTGAGAAACTGAGTGAAAACAATTCACTAAACAGCAGTTGATGGAGACACCAATCAGAGACACCAAACAGGACGAAAAATGTAAGTACAGGAACGTACACAACCTCTACCCTCGAAAAAACTCTTCACAAATACGAAACAATTTTCTTCGTGGCTAGTTTGCAGATGACATGCTGTCAGAAAAACGACGGAAACGAGCAGTTTAGTTAGCGATGTAATTTTAAGGTGAGTGTCTAAACAAAACAAAGCAAATTGCACATATTGTAATTCTTAGGCCTACAGCAGTTAAATTATTGTAAATATGGTATTTTACTTTACAGAAATAAACATTTGACCCACATAAGTTGACAATTTAGTGTCGAAATATGTGCGGGTAAATATAAAAATAAACTAATTGTGTTTGCATAAGGCTGATTTTCAAAACAACCCAATCCATATGAAGTCGTACTGTCAGGGAAAATCGAGCGTACACAAAGAAGAGATAAGCGAATGATCGCAGGACTGTTTGACTGACAAGAGAATGTGACGGAAATGTTGAAAAAAAAAAAAAAAAGCTCCCTACTCTTTGCGAGAACCTGCTTGGGAAGGTTCAAGTACTATCTTTCAGGGCAAAAACTATGAATATTCTTCAGCCATTTGCGTATCTATTCCTTAGAGATCGGACAGATAAAAGTAAGTAATTTACATCTTGCACAATGGTCTAAAAACAAACATTGTTTCTGCGCTACATCCGTGAGTGGAATAGGATAAAACTTCAATATATGTTAGAATAAAAAGTACCGTCTACCACGCACTTCACATAATGTAGATGTAGATACAATAACAGAGGTCGGTGGAGCTCTTTCTACCACGGTGTTTCTTCAGCCACAGCAGGCCATTGCCTGCATGTTGTCGTCCTCGAGGTGAGGTGAACGAACATCTCGTCCGTACAGCGCCCGCGGGCGGACAGGTAGCAGCTGCAGCCGTGCGGAGCTTCGCTGGGTGTCTCGATTATACTAAATCGGCTTACCTCCCATCCTGAAGTATAAATACGACCAAACACCGCCTTAATTCCCCGACGTCACGGATAACTACCAATTATCGTGCAACAACATAAGTCCCTTTTCGTGCAGGTATCGCGACTTTAATTAGAGCTAGTTTCATAAGTGATCTCTTTCAGAAGATGACATGTTATCAAGTTGTACATGATAATAACGTAAAATAGCCACTTTTTGGTTACAATAATTATCGATCGATTTATCTGATGCATTATTAATAAATTTCTTCATAGAAATCTGCGAAACAACTTACTTTATCATAAGAGATTTAATTTGCAAGCTACCTAATATTATTTCATAATTTTATGCAGAATTGTCCTGAGGACAGGTACGTTTTCGTACGGTATCAACTTTCGACTGTTCCGAAACGTATTATACATCGTAGTCTTGCATGCATGTAGTTTGAGGAATAGGCTTTTCAACGCGCCTTCAATACCTATATAATTTCTACGAATGGTACGTCTTATTGTCGGTTTCTAACCACTGACTACAACTACTTGAACAATTTCATCCTAAAACTTACTTTTCCAGACGTAAACATTCTTTCTATTGGTCCTTCTGTGTCGTGTCATTACTACACTCCTGGAAATGGAAAAAAGAACACATTGACACCGGTGAGTCAGACCCACCATACTTGCTCCGGACACTGCGAGAGGGCTGTACAAGCAATGATCACACGCACGGCACAGCGGACACACCAGGAACCGCGGTGTTGGTCGTCGAATGGCGCTAGCTGCGCAGCATTTGTGCACCGCCGCCGTCAGTGTCAGCCAGTTTGCCGTGGCATACGGAGCTCCATCGCAGTCTTTAACACTGGTAGCATGCCGCGACAGCGTGGACGTGAACCGTATGTGCAGTTGACGGACTTTGAGCGAGGGCGTATAGTGGGCATGCGGGAGGCCGGGTGGACGTACCGCCGAATTGCTCAACACGTGGGGCGTGAGGTCTCCACAGTACATCGATGTTGTCGCCAGTGGTCAGCGGAAGGTGCACGTGCCCGTCGACCTGGGACCGGGCCGCAGCGACGCACGGATGCACGCCAAGAGCGTAGGATCCTACGCAGTGCCGTAGGGGACCGCACCGCCACTTCCCAGCAAATTAGGAACACTGTTGCTCCTGGGGTATCGGCGAGGACCATTCGCAACCGTCTCCATGAAGCTGGGCTACGGTCCCGCACACCGTTAGGCCGTCTTCCGCTCATGCCCCAACATCGTGCAGCCCGCCTCCAGTGGTGTCGCGACAGGCGTGAATGGAGGGACGAATGGAGACGTGTCGTCTTCAGCGATGAGAGTCGCTTCTGCCTTGGTGCCAATGATGGTCGTATGCGTGTTTGGCGCCGTGCAGGTGAGCGCCACAATCAGGACTGCATACGACCGAGGCACACAGGGCCAACACCCGGCATCATGGTGTGGGGAGCGATCTCCTACACTGGCCGTACACCACTGGTGATCGTCGAGGGGACACTGAATAGTGCACGGTACATCCAAACCGTCATCGAACCCATCGTTCTACCATTCCTAGACCGGCAAGGGAACTTGCTGTTCCAACAGGACAATGCACGTCCGCATGTATCCCGTGCCACCCAATGTGCTCTAGAAGGTGTAAGTCAAGTACCCTGGCCAGCAAGATCTCCGGATCTGTCCCCCATTGAGCAGGTTTGGGACTGGATGAAGCGTCGTCTCACGCAGTCTGCACGTCCAGCACGAACGCTGGTCCAACTGAGGCCCCAGGTGGAAATGGCATGGCAAGCCGTTCCACAGGACTACATCCAGCATCTCTACGATCGTCTCCATGGGAGAATAGCAGCCTGCATTGCTGCGAAAGGTGGATATACACTGTACTAGTGCCGACATTGTGCATGCTCTGTTGCCTGTGTCTATGTGCCTGTGGTTCTGTCAGTGTGATCATGTGATGTATCTGACCCCAGGAATGTGTCAATGAAGTTTTCCTTCCTGGGACAATGAATTCACGGTGTTCTTATTTCAATTTCCAGGAGTGTATATTTCTTATAGGATGCTGAATTAAAGTACAAGAAATTTAAAAGGAACTTCTTCTGTATTATTGCATATAATCATTTTCTTCACCACCATGTACTTCACATTTCTGCGTTTAATACATCGTCAGCGCTTACGTAATTGAACGCAGTATGTTTTGTCCACACTCGATATAGTTTAGAGGAGGAACTTACGTTTGTGTCTTGTCATGGAATCCTCCTGGCTCTTTCGTGAAGTAATTTAGGCAGAACATGAAAGATGTAGGTAGGGACATTTTAATGTAAGAAAACAATTTTAAATTTTTCTATCAGGATTCAGGTAGGAGGGTGTTCAAAACTGTATATTCCGAAATAGACCTAATGCTGTACGGCGGATGGCGCTGCGTGTTTCACTGTTATTTCCTCTTTCCTAGCCGGCCGGAGTGGCCGTGCGGTTCTAGGCGCTACAGTCTGGAACCGCGAGACCGCTACGGTCGCAGGTTCGAATCCTGCCTCGGGCATGGATGTGTGTGATGTCCTTAGGTTAGTTAGGTTTAAGTAGTTCTACGTTCTAGGGGACTGATGACGTCAGAAATTGAGTCCCATACTGCTCAGAGCCATTTAAACCATTTGAACCTCTTTCCTATTCTCGAATGGTGTACAGAAGGAACAATTCTCGATCTTCCTCAGTATGAACTACAATGTTTCCGACTTTTCAGCTGCGATCATGTCGTAAGATGTATGTGACACTTTCAGTAAAGAACACTCTCGCAATGTTAACATTAAGCCTCTCCACGGTGCACAATGGCTCTCTTGTAGCACCTGCCACTGGAATTTCGTGTGTAGAGTCAATTCAAGATAATCGGAAAAAATGTTAGGAGGAAATGAAATTTGAAAATTATGGAAAAGAAGAAATCAAACAAAACTTCAAGGTAAAGCAAATGAAATTACAGAAAGGAATGAAGAAGAGGTGTTTGGATGGAAACAGTTAAAATACGAAATAGTCAAAGTTGCCGATGAGGCCGTAGGGAAGAAAAAAACTACAAATAAGAAAACGTTGGATGACAGAAGAGATACTGGATATTATATGGGCCAACACAAACCTTAGAAAAGAGTTTTATCTGAAAGCTTGGAGGTAAATAAAAGCAAAAAAGTCATATTACTAGGAACCGAAGACAAGCAAAAAAAAAAAGGACTTATATTAGTAATGATATGAAATGGGCACAAAAATGAGAAATACGATTTAACAGTCTTGAACATATAGTTACTGCTTCAGAAACGAAATTAACAATGGTAAAAGACAAAAATGAGAACTTAACAACAGATAGTGAAGAAGTGTGTGAATGTTGGAAGTAATATACAGAATAACTGTAAAATCATAAAGAAACTGCGAATGAAACTGAAGCAATTGAAGAACTGTCGGACGTAAATAATGAAGCGGGACCCTCTATCAACAAAGACGAAATTGAACAATCTCTGAAGACTCTGAGGGAAAGAAAACCAGTGCAATCATGTTGTAGTGCCTTAATTCTTAAAAAAAAAAGACATGTTGGTGTTATGGCAAAGAATTCGTTGTTCACTGGAGTTACATACTGCTATATGCAAGTGGATGTTCTTGTAGATTTCTGCAAGATGAAAACAACTGCCTAACCGAAAAAAGAAATTGTGGTAAATTGTAGCAATTTCAATACAATACCTCTCTTACACCATGCAATAAAGGTATTGGTACATATAATAAAGAACAAAATAAAAACGTAAGATGAAATTTTTCTTAAAGGAAGGTCAGTTTAGTTTTAGGCTAGGCAAAAGCACTAGGAAAGCAGTTTGGGGGTCATGGAATAAGAGTGGACGCGAATAGAAGGAATTAAATACACTCCTGGAAATGGAAAAAAGAACACATTGACACCGGTGTGTCAGACCCACCATACTTGCTCCGGACACTGCGAGAGGGCTGTACAAGCAATGATCACACGCACGGCACAGCGGACACACCAGGAACCGCGGTGTTGGCCGTCGAATGGCGCTAGCTGCGCAGCATTTGTGCACCGCCGCCGTCAGTGTCAGCCAGTTTGCCGTGGCATACGGAGCTCCATCGCAGTCTTTAACACTGGTAGCATGCCGCGACAGCGTGGACGTGAACCGTATGTGCAGTTGACGGGCTTTGAGCGAGGGCGTATAGTGGGCATGCGGGAGGCCGGGTGGACGTACCGCCGAATTGCTCAACACGTGGGGCGTGAGGTCTCCACAGTACATCGATGCTGTCGCCAGTGGTCGGCGGAAGGTGCACGTGCCCGTCGACCTGGGACCGGACCGCAGCGACGCACGGATGCACGCCAAGACCGTAGGATCCTACGCAGTGCCGTAGGGGACCGCACCGCCACTTCCCAGCAAATTAGGGACACTGTTGCTCCTGGGGTATCGGCGAGGACCATTCGCAACCGTCTCCATGAAGCTGGGCTACGGTCCCGCACACCGTTAGGCCGTCTTCCGCTCACGCCCCAACATCGTGCAGCCCGCCTCCAGTGGTGTCGCGACAGGCGTGAATGGAGGGACGAATGGAGACGTGTCGTCTTCAGCGATGAGAGTCGCTTCTGCCTTGGTGCCAATGATGGTCGTATGCGTGTTTGGCGCCGTGCAGGTGAGCGCCACAATCAGGACTGCATACGACCGAGGCACACAGGGCCAACACCCGGCTCATGGTGTGGGGAGCGATCTCCTACACTGGCCGTACACCACTGGTGATCGTCGAGGGGACACTGAATAGTGCACGGTACATCCAAACCGTCATCGAACCCATCGTTCTACCATTCCTAGACCGGCAAGGGAACTTGCTGTTCCAACAGGACAATGCACGTCCGCATGTATCCCGTGCCACCCAACGTGCTCTAGAAGGTGTAAGTCAAGTACCCTGGCCAGCAAGATCTCCGGATCTGTCCCCCATTGAGCATGTTTGGGACTGGATGAAGCGTCGTCTCACGCGGTCTGCACGTCCAGCACGAACGCTGGTCCAACTGAGGCGCCAGGTGGAAATGGCATGGCAAGCCGTTCCACAGGACTACATCCAGCATCTCTACGATCGCCTCCATGGGAGAATAGCAGCCTGCATTGCTGCGAAAGGTGGATATACACTGTACTAGTGCCGACATTGTGCATGCTCTGTTGCCTGTGTCTATGTGCCTGTAGTTCTGTCAGTGTGATCATGTGATGTATCTGACCCCAGGAATGTGTCAATAAAGTTTCCCCTTCCTGGGACAATGAATTCACGGTGTTCTTATTTCAATTTCCAGGAGTGTAACTTCTTTTGATTTTAAAAACACCTTTGACGTACTAAATTGAAAACGAATGTTTCATTCGTTGACTAAATTAAGAATAAATTGGAACGACAAAAATTGAGTCTGAACCTCATAAGGAGCAGTGCACTCAAGTAAATAATAATGGAACTAAAAGAACGTCTAAAATTCAGAAATGGTGCTGAATTAACATCTAAGAGAGAGAACAAAGCGACTTAAAATAAATGGAGAAGCTGTCCACTGCATACGCCGTTGCTACTTTAGAAGAAGATTCAGAAAATGGAAATGAACAGAAGTCAAAAAACATTGGCAGCTACAGACGAATGGTATAATTTGAATAACAGCGTTCACCTTGCAACAAAACACAGTTAAATGTTTGTCATCACGCAAATATGATTCATAGCAGTGGTGACATCCTCAGTGGGCGTTTATTTATCTTCTCTGATAATAAAGTGACTGAAAATCTGTGAATTTGGAATATGTGGACTGGGATTTTGTTACTGCTTACATTATGTACAGATGGAGGTGTATTACACATAATTATTTGTATTTAGAAACAGGGCTTATTTGCTGCAAAAATATTACATATTTACTTCTGTTTTTATACCTATTTTTTTGTGTGACGCGTGGAACATTTAAGTAATTAGTTTTATCCCCAGAAGCTGAGTGCAATGTTGGGATGAATACACATTTCACATGTGCCACTGGCGTCACTGTCAAGTGTTAAATAATGACAATTCCTTATGGAAGCAGTCATACCATGAGTTAAACTTTTTGTGTGTGTGTACCTGCGTTTGTGCGTGTGTGTGTAGCCGGGCAGATCCGGCAGCGTGGGCGTTGGTGGCGGTGTTTCCCACGCTATCCAGTGACCTGAATCGCGCGCCGCCTCTGCTTTTCATCTTGCTTCTACAACGGATTCCGACTAGCTCTACGTCACAAACACAGGCCTACTTAGGCGGGGTCGGTCAAATAGTCACTCCTAGCCCTACGAGTCATCCTATGCTAAAGTGGAAAAAATGGAAAGCTTGGAAACAAAATCGTAGTGTCCGTACTCAGTAGTTTCGTGCCTTGTGCTGACAGACGCAATAGACATAACGACGGTTATGAATCTGCAGTTGGCCACCTCAGAGACTACAGAGAGTAGTTTCTTCGTGTCTGCTGTCTGTTTATGCACTTGCATTCTTTCAGAATAACTCAAATATTATGGTATAAGAAACGTGACGCGTAACTGTGTACGGTTTTTTTCTGAGCACCAAATAAACACAGAAGGCCGGACTTGGATTCTCAGCGAGCTCGAAAATTAGAATAATATCTTTAAGATCGTTAGCGGATAGTATTAGTTGCTGTATCAGGCTTCTTGTAATTGAAGCAGTTACATATGAAATAATTATGTCCGTAGCAAATTGTAGCAATATCCATTAAAACATCGACAAAATATCGTCCTAATGCAATGCAGCATTAAGACACTGGACTCACAATCGGGAGGACAGGGGCTAAAGTTTCTCTCCAGCCATCCGGATTTAGATTCCTCGTGGTTTCCGTATATTGCTTTAGGAAAATGTCGAAATAGATCGCTTGGAAAAGAAACGGCCGAGTTCCTGCTTCGTCTCTAATGACTTCGGCGTCGATGGGACTCCTACCAACCTCCTGCTTGGTGCTAAGACGCGACTGGTTTATAATGCAGACAAAAGCAATATGATGCACTCCACGAAACATAAAACCATGGTGTTCTTTATTTACAGGAAAGAAGATTTATGTCCCGTCGACGATGAGGACATTATGTACGGAGCACAAGTTCAGATTTGGGGAGGATGGGGAAGGTAACCAGCCGCGTTATTTCTAAAGGAACCATCACGTCATTTGTCTTAAGTTATTATGGGAAACAACGGAACACCCAATCTGAAGGACTGGGCGGAGCGTTGAGCCATCGCCCTTCCAAAAGCGAGTCCAGTATCTTACCACTGCACTACGGCGCTCGGAAGGATTAGTGAATCACATCCAGGGTCAGTTACATAGTTGAAATATTTGTGAGTAAGTATGTGTAGAGACATCGCAACCCGGCAAAGAAACTGACACAAGTCAAAAAACGGCAATTTTTAGATTATATCTCTAAAAACACCTGTAAAGTGCCGCAGCGCGCACGATAAATGTCACAATACTGTCTCGTAATTTGTCCACTTCAGAGCAAATTGTGTCAGCTTTGTTGTAGGCTACTTGATGATTCGTCACGGCAAAAGCAGTGTCGCTTCTGCATTGCTACTGGCAATTGTATGTGGGTCATTCAAGAAGAGTGGCACATTCTGAGTTGTGGCACTTTTCATGTAAAAGGCAAGCTGAATGTAAATTTTAATACCATTGATTATTACAATGTCTGTATTTATACTTTGTGTGTATCTTACATTAAAATTTCCTTCAGAGAGCTCACGCATATCTGAAGGAACAGACACCGTTTTGACGATTACAGCTGTTCTAAATATTACGAAATTTCTTGCGTTGCAGCGTGCAAGAAAAAAATATAACAATTTCTGCTGTAAAGAAAGTTCATATTGAATCCCTTTTCTCGTCGAAAAATTGTATAAGCCCATTTATGATTCTATGTTTCTGTAAATTGTTTTCTTTCAGTTCTAGGTAATTGGTGTTCCTTATTAAGTTGTATTAATTTTCGTAAATAATAATTTTATATTTTGTAATTTTCTAATAAAACAATTTCAGCTTTTTTTTAAATTTTAACTTAAGTAGTAATTTTGCCTGATGGAGGTCCGAATGTGACATTATATCACAGCAAAAAGGAAAAAAAAGAAAGAAAAAAGAAAAGAAAAATGGGGTGGAAAAGTGGCCAAAGTAATACATGAAATGTCACAACAAAAATAAAAAAAGATTCACCTCACAATGGACGAGAACAGAACTACATCTCCACGTTACTGATGCATAGAATATAATGCAATTTACTGTCAAAAATACAGGGTGATTATAATTAAAGTTATACTTCCAAACCAAAAGCGGGGTAGCCGTGCGGTCTGAAGTGCCTTGCCACGGTCCGGGCGGCTCACTCCGTCGGAGATTCGAGTCCTCCCGCGGGCATGGATGTTTGTGTTGTCCTTAGCGTAAGTTATTTAAAGTTAAGTTAAGTAGTGTGTAGGCTTAGAGACCGATGACCACAGCAGTTTGATCCCTTAAGAATTCACACACACACACACACACACACACACACACACACTTTCAAACCGCTGTAGAGATAACAACACTGGTCAGAATGACGTCAAATTTCGACGGAATATTATCGGAGAAGGACTAAAACGTATGCAAGAAGAAAAACAAATAGTTACAAAATGTAGCAATAGATGTCTCTGTAAGCATAATAATTTAATAGTGGTCGACTACAAATGACAAATGAATCATACAACAATGCCTAAGGTGTGCGTTTGACGTTAAACAAGCTGCACTACTCGGTGTGCATGGGTGTACAGGTGTGATACTGTTAGTTACGTAAGCCCATCCACCACGGCAAGGTCATATCACATCGGACTGGAAAAATCGGTTTTCAATTGCCCTTGGGCAAAAACCGCTAAAAATCATCACTCACATCGGTTTTCAATTCTCATGAGGCCACAAATCGAATAAAAAGCATCAATCACGTCGGTTTTTAACTGTCCTGAGGCCAAAAACTTCATAAAAAGCATCAATCCAAATCAAATCGGATTATTAATTTCCGTGTGACTGGCGCAAAACATATTCAATATGCTGTCCACCGTTTTCTGCAACAAGTTGAAATCGAGAAACAGCATGTTCCACAAGTGATCGAAGTGTTTCTGGGGAATGTGTTGCCAATGCGTACCTTCAATGCAGCTAAGTTTGCAATCGGAACACTGAACACAACATCTTTCAGATAGTACTACAGCCAGAAGTCACACGGATTAAGATCAGGTGATCGGGACGGCCAGGCTGTAAAAAAAATGGCGGCTGATAATTCTAGGATTTCCGAAATGGCACTTCAGCAGCTGCTTAACTGGATTTGCAATGTGCGGACGTGCGCCATCTTGCATAAAAATGATCCCATCCACGCTGTTGGAGAGGTGGAATGACGTGGTTGCGCAAAAGACACTCATAGCGCTTAGCAGTGACGGTACAGATAACAGGACTGGAAGTACCTGTCTCTTCGAAAAAATATGGCTGGTGATTTGCGTGTGGATTTTCCGTTGCCCATATTCGACATTTCTGTGTATTGACATATCCTGTCAGATGGCAGTGGGCTTCGTCTGTCCACAATATCTTCCACGGCCAATCATCGTCCACTTCCATGCGAGCAAAAAATTCTAAGGCAAAGGTCTCTATTGCTGGTAGTTCAACAAGAAGCTACTCGTGCTCGTTGGTAACTCTGAATGGATAGCAAGGAAGGATGTTTCGTAGGATTTTACGCACCATTCTCACGGATATGTCCAGTACTAGGGCAATTCTTCATGTACTACACGTTTGCACACCACCACTCGTCTCCTGCATTGCTGTCGCCACTGCTTCCACTGACGGCGAATCAATTCATTTCCTCCCTCTACCAGGTTGCACACCAAAAGAACCCGTCTTTTAGAATTTACGAATCATTTTCTCCAGACTCACGGCGGTCATCGGACAAACGTCTTTTTTCAAACCATTCATTGTCCTGAACTTCTGCAGAGCGACGTGTGCACAGTCACCATTTTTGTAATACAGTTTTACAAGCAGAGCGCGATCCTGCATTGAGACAGTCATGGTGAACGTCGCAGACGCGGAAGGAGAAAAAGCCGTGCTCCCGGCGTGTTTATACCAACTTCAGTGGGTCGTGCGCATGGCAGGTGTTTTCATTTACGTATTCTGACACATACAGCGCCATCTATTGATCAGTTTTTCCACTATTTTTTTCTCATACCATACGTTTTCCCCCTTCTCCGATAATATTCCGTTGCAATTTGACGTCGTTCTGACCGGTAGTGTTATTTCTACAGCGGTTTGAAAGTTTAACTTTAATTATAATCACCCTGTACTTACCTGAAATTTAAGGAGAACATATACTATTTCAGTGTAAGTTTTAGAAATGATTTTTCTTAAGTATTGCGTTTTTTTTAGTTGCCTGCGATATTTAGCTGAACAATCACAGATGACAGTTGCAGGCTTAGCAAATGACAGGCTCGAATTCATTGCTAAAATACTGGAAAACTAAAGTTTGTCTACGAAGAGCTATTGCATACAAAACACTTGTCCGGCACATTCCTAAATACCGCTCAAGTGGGTGGGATCCATATCACGTCAATGTAACAGGGGACATCAATAGCAAGAAGGACCGTGCAAGGTCATAGGCTTGTTTCACTGGCGAGAGTGTGTAATATAAACGAGGTAAAATTGTAACTGGCAGACACTTTATGAAAGACGCCACAAATCTCGCGAGAACCTGTTTCGAAAACACCATGAACCGTCTTTCAGCGCAAAAACTGTGAATGTTCATGGAACTGAGATCATGGAGATAAAATCTGGAAAATAATAGTCTATAAGAGTCGTACTATCAGTTTGTCTTCCCACGTCCCATCCATTAGCTGAACGGGCAGAAATTTAAATATATAGTGAAATAAAAATTATTTTCTGGCACGCTCTTAATGGTGATTCGCAGATTGTAAATGTGACGTGGAGTTAATGCGAGCTCTGTCTTGACTTACAGCCATGTGGCTTTTGAACGCGTTCTACCGATACAAGATCTCCAGATGAGATTCCCGTGTCTTAGCTTGCAGGCACTCGGTGAGCCTTACACGCTTCACCAGAATCAGTTTATGTTGAGAAAGAGTAGAATTGTTGATGATGCAATGGATCGGGAGGGAGATAGGCGTGGTGGACAGCGGTGCAGTTCGTACAGTGGCCTACGTTGCAGGCGGTTATGGCAATCTCTGCTGGCTTCAGTCACTGTATTACAGTATTTGTACACTTAACAGATCTCCAACGCTCCAGATTTCATTAACATGTTCTTGTGAGCTATTGAACAGAGAGGCTATTGTTGTTAAACTGAGCAGGTAAACGTAATCAACCGCTGATTTAATCGTTTTCTCATTGGTCCAAATTTCTCGGACGTATTAGTTAGACTGGGTGTTGTGTGATGTCCTTAGGTTAGTTAGGTTTAAGTAGTTCTAAGTTCTAGAGGACTGATGACCATAGATGTTAAGTCCCATAGTGCTCAGAGCCGTATTAGTTAAACGCTTGCCATCGTTATTAAAGAGAATGCTATAGGTGACGCTGTGGCCCCAATAGACGAAACACTACTATAATTTCAGCGGACCCATGTGTCAGTTGAAGGAAGAAGCCATACATGTTTTCTCTTGAGTGTCTCATAGCACAAATAAAAAAATTATAGTAGCAGCACATCTGAAAACTCAAATTCTTCATGGGCACAAACAGTTGTAAAAAGGAACGCTAGCCTGGAATTAGGAAGAACTCTGGTGTCAGGTAAGAAGTTGGGCTTAGAAAAGAACGTTTTTTCCAAGCTGGGCTTAGAAAAGTAGATTTTTTCCGTATCTGAACTTCTCTGAAACGGACTGCAGCTAGTAAATGAGCGATCGACATACGGTATAAAGTCTATGGTCATTCAGTTTGAAGCTGCTTCATAGTGCTGTTGCCACTGCCAGGGTTAGATTCTGACAGAGCAGATCTGTGGGATGTCCAATGGTGGACACATCGTTGGTCAGTAAATGGAGTGTCTGGAACTACACATTTCTTTATGCTGCACCTTTATACATCACTACGTAATTTTAAGCTGACTAATTACACTTACGTTGTTTTAGTAATTATTCTAACCACCTGTGATCGTGTTGTCTTCCGTCGTGCAGTAAACGATTGCATATCAGATTTTTACAAATATTATTATTATTAGAAGCGCACAGGTAACAGTTGTACAGAGTTGCAGAGTAGAACTTAATAGTCGTAATGTAACTGTCACGTGTTTCCACCCAACGTAATAATCTCCGCACATCCGATGCACTACTTTCACTTTCTTCCGAAACACTAAATACTAACAGTGGTTCGCACAGTCTTCTGTCAGTTTACACCGATTCTTAAAGGGTGGATAACTGCGAAATGACGACTATTTAAAAATGAGTTCAGAAAACTGCTTTGTTATGCACTGAATGTTTAATGTTTTGTCTTTTTAAAAACAGGTGTAAGCATTATAAACTTAAACGAACACTTCTTCTGTGTTTTCTATACAGTAGGTGTGCAAGCAGCATATATGAAACTGCAACTGAGATTTGTAGCGCTACTAATAATGTTTCATTATCTTCAGAGACTATCAGTATATGTTCATAACACGTTATATTTTTTATAGGACGTTTTGCATAACCTTCTTGATGTCACCTCATTTACTTTGTTTGATTCGAGCTATTTTCTTGTACACTGGTCACCAGGGTACATACAGAGGTATTTTTAAACTTCAGTCGATAATGTGCTATACAAGCCCACCAATGAAACCAAAAGTAGCCATCATACGTAAATTGTCTGAGTTGTACATGGATTTTAAAACAGGTCTGAGTTTTACCTGACGTTCCACTCCTCTTTCACAAAATTCCAGAGAGAGTCCCCATTTCTTGTAGAAATTAGGCTACCGCCTTTTAAAATATAGAATTTCTCCCGTATACACAATGTGGACCGTAAATTTTCTGTTCATGGCATATTTGAAAATGACTGTTCCCCGCTAAGCTGCTTTTCGGAAATGAGCACAAATACTGTTGCTTTCCTGTGTCAATACCAACTGTCAGAGAGAGTTTTCTAATCCTGGAGAACCATAAACCACAATAAAATATGTTTCCAAAGGTGTTAGAAATTGTCTTTTGGAAATAAATGATTCGATTATATCCTAAAATTATTTCGCAGCAAGTGCGTCGCTGTATTCGGGAACGAGTAAAGAAACCCGTTCGCCAGAAACAACGCGGAAATCGTCTGAGGCTGGAGACGTGAGCGGCGGTTGCGCCAGCGCTTAGCTTCTGTGAATCGACCCGCTCGACCGGAACCGACTCTGGAAGCAGTACCGGCCGGGCCAAAGAAATGTGTGAATAGTGGATGGAAGGCGGAAAGCAATTTCTCTTGGCAGGCGCCCCTAGAAGAAAGCACTTTCCCTGCCCGAGCGAGGTGCCACGGTCGTGAGCCAAGGTCGGCTGCCACTGCCGCTGCCAGTAGCCGGGCCGGCATATGCATCAGTGGAAAGCGCTGGGCGTGGTCGCCGCCGCTTTTTCCTGCCACACGCCCACATCTTGCACCCCGCTCCTTTATGTTCGTGCGCTGCTCCCATTGTTCTTCTCAGTGGCAATGCACTTGCCCGAGAGAAACGCTGCACTTGAGCCAGACATTTCCGTTCTCATTTCTAAACAGCAATTCGTTGTTAGATGCCCAGTGCAGCCTTCCCTAATACATCAGGCTCTCTTCGAAAACAGCCTGTTTCCATTAAGGTCTTTGTTGTTGCACTTACGAAGAAGAGACAACTTTTAGCGATCACTTGCTTTAGTAGTAGTAATAGTAGTAGCAGTAGTAGTAGTAACAGTAGTTTTATTCATCCGTAGATCACTTTTACATGGATACTGTACACATCGGGGTTCTACATTTTAAGAACAACAAAAATAACGTAATTCGTAAATAAAGGCATTTACATGTTAACGGGTCCAATTTGAGTAGGGTGGGCAGGTTGTCGAAAGCGGAATTAAAGTAGGAATCATCCCGGAATTTGCCTGAAATAATTTGGTGAAGTTACAGAAAAGCTAACTCAGGATGGCCGGATGAACATTGGAGCCTCCACCCTCCGAAATACAAGGCCAGTCTGTTTAAAACAGCGCCCTCTCATCCTGTTGATCGCTGTTGTATAACAGTTTTGCAAAGAAGTTATACTATAAGGTAAAAGGATAGTGCTACACCGTTCTATAATTTCTCACATCCAGTCACTTAACACACTACACACACACACATTATTTTATAATGAAACAGCACACAAATTATCAACTGATGTCAGGACCATAGCGACGATGTTTTGTTTCCATTTTGTGCACTGCAGCTTGTCATTCGCTAGCCTAAAAAGCGGTATATGATCACCTGTATGATGAGTGAGCTCAGAAAGAGGGTAAAGTGTTAGTGTTATACATCGCATTGCATTGGGAGTAAGATTTTCCAGTTGATAAAAAGAAGAAAGAAAAGAAAAAAAATAGTGTAAAAGTGTTATGTGAAATGATAGATGTTTCATTATCGTTATTTTATTTAATACTTACAGCATATAGTCAAACAATAAATAAGTAATTTCAGTCTGGTACTATAGGCATTACCAGCTTTCTGCAAACAGATGTTACATAAAACACGCATTTTAAATGCCCTGTAACTAATATTTAGCCACCTCACAGGTTTATTGTGTACCTGCCATTAGTTCTTTTAGAGAGCATGTAGTTGGACACAGCTTGTAAATGAGGAGATGATCCATCGTCTGCTCTTCTCCGCATTCGCATAGGGTAGAGTCGCAAGAAAGTCCCTACTTCTTCAGATTGGTACTGCACCTACCAACTCCAGATCGTAGCCTGCTGAACGTTTTCTATGTCGGCCAGCTTTCTTCATGGCCGGAAGGTAAGTTCCCACAAGGTACCACCCATTCAGTGATTTTGCGGTCTCAGTTACTTCAGGAAATTAGTATGAATGGTGAAGGTTGTTCAGTGAGGATTGATTTGAGTCGGGCAGTTACTGGTGAGTACACATAAAGAGAATACGTCTCTACGTTTGTTGCTCTATTTCTTTCTAGTCGAGCTGTAGATTCACATGCTATACAGTAGACATTTTAGAGTGTATTTGATCTCAGGTAGCCTGTGATGATTCAGCAGGTCTCGTTCAGGACAACGTCAACGTGGCTGACATGACTGGAGCTTTACCAGGCAGGACAGACAAATTCTGCTGTAGAGTAACAGATGGCTAACGCTGATATTCCCAGAACACGAGGCTGTTTCGCCACGTTTTATCAGCTGCTTTACGGAGGATGTTAGTTCTTGCTGATACCTTCCATTTGGTGTTCAAGCACAAGTAGTGGGTTCTGTAAGTTAGAGTTCAATCAAGGGTGTCTCCTAAATACACTCTAAGACAAAAAAACAAAACAAAACAAAACAAAACAAAAAACAGAATTATCCGAATGGGACGGAAATCGCTAGATGTGATGTACATGTGCAGATAAACAGATGATTACAATTTCAGAAAAAAAATTGGACGATTTATTAAAGAGAAAGGGTTTCTCAAAATGAGCAAGTAAATAACCGCGTTGGTCCATCTCTGATCATTATGCGAGCAGTTATTCGGCTTGGCATTGATTGATAGAATTGTTGGATGTCCTCCTGAGGGATACTGTGCCAAGTTTTGTCCATTTGGCGACTTAGTAATAATTCCTAGCTAGTTGGCTGACGCAGCCCATAATGCTCAAAACGGTCCCAATTATGGAGAGATCCAATGACAGTGTTGGCCAAGGCAGGGTTTGGGAAGCACGAAGACAAGCAGTAGAAACGCTCGCCACGTGCGAGCGGGCATTATCTCGCTGAAATGTAAATCCAGGATGGCTTGCCAAGCAGGGCGTATAATACGGTCGACGTACCACTGTGCTGTAAGGGTACAGCGGATGACAACCAGAGGGGTCCTGCTGTGAAGAAAAATAGCACCCCATACCATCACAGAATGGGCGGCAACTGGATCACAGAACGGGCCGAATCTGGAGAATGTACAAAATTCTGTCTCTTTGGAAGGCCGAAGAACAAAAGATGGGCGTATTAGAAAGGATGTTATAAGCAGAATAACTCAGACTAAGATGCAAGAAAAGTTAAGAAACGCGAAACTTGGTTTGAACACGTCAATGCTTTACAACGTATGGTCCTAATGGTTGTGGCATTCCTCTGTCTTCCTCCGACCATTGAAATGACTTAGTCAGCCAGTTATAGTGGACCTATTGTTTAACAGGGACTCTGAACTTCGATGAAGCTTGATATTTTTCACTTTTCCAAATCATTTTCATAGTCCATTGAAGAGAAAATAGCAGAAATAAAATACTAGAATCTACAGGGATTGAAACCTGGACGTCTTAATTTGTTGTCTAGTAAATCACAGTGTCATGCTTCCACCTCGGCTGTCATTACTTAATTAGCGAGTATGTACTTCATTACGTTTCATACGGGCCAATTTCGGCCCTGCACGTCGTTGCCAAATGCTGTAGGTAGACGGTAGGTTGGCAGACGGTAGAAATGTAAAGACAGACCAAGACAAGGGAGTATTTCGACTCTGCAACAGACTTAGGAGTGAAAAGGATGGTCAACTATCGTACTTCTTGGAGAGATGCTGGAAAACAGTCCAAAAATTGTGAAGTTGGCCCAGACTGGTTGATAGGTCAAGACGTATGTTGGCTACGTTTCCTAGGACACATGCGTTGTTATGACGATCAAATGCTTGAAACACTGGACATCCTAAAGTAGGCTTTCAGAGAGCTTTCTACGTAGTTCTAGGCAAGTTTACTGATGATCTCCAACTCTGCCTCACTGAAGCAATACACAAATTTAAAATACAAGGTGGGCAAGATAAAAGTTGCACAGAAAATGTTTCATGCACCTTAAAATAGGCAACTCAGCTTACATAATCCATACCCAGAGCGGATGATGCAAGTTCGGTTGCCTATTTTTAGCGCATGAAACATTTTCCGCGCAACTTTTATCTTTCACACGCCGTACGTACAGTCACCGAACAAAGACCAGTAAAAACATCGACAGCTGACGACAATGGCCACAACGTAACTGACGATGTGTTACGAGGGAAAGCTCGACTGGAAACTAAATTTAATCAATATAACTGTCAAATAATGGATGGACAACTAACAATAATAGGCTGGCCATGCTACAGACAGGACAAACACTGAGCGAAAAGCAGGTCGTATCCGGACATGCAATAATGACACCAACTGCATCTGAAGGTCCACTGCTTGATGTATTATGTTACTCATACAGCGATATCAGAGCCGAGATTCAGTCGCCATCCACGACGTAACGATTCCCTCTCCCTCTTTGCTGTATCAAAATGAATATGCAGGTCTCATGTGGAAAACTCGTGAGGCCTCACGAAAGAGACACTACCGGAAAAAACTTCGTACACCAGGGAAGACGTAGTCGATTTTGATCTGATGACAGCATATGTTACTTGGGGCATAGCAGATGTTCTGAAAACGGTTTCAATGTCTTCTGCCAACAGATAGCGTTGTGGTATAGCTACCAGAGCGCCAGCTGCGTCTCTTCCGTTTAATAAGGAATGATCATAGTCAGAAGGCTGAGCGTGGTGCAAATGTGTAAAGCAAGCAGGCGACCATGCCACTGAGGACGTTCTCGTGCTTCCTACTGCCAACTGATAATGTTTGAAAGGTATCAAATTGTTGCCTTCCGAGTTGTGTGTTGGTACTTTCGGAGAACTGTCACGCAAGTAGGACGTGCTGCATCAGTTGTGCAACGATGCTGGTATCAGTGGTCACGTGAAAATTCTCATACTCGAGGACGATATTCTGGACGAAAATGCAACATAGATGCCCGCCAGAATCGTCGTATTGTAAGGGCAGCAGTGGCAGATCGTACAGATACCACAATGCAGATAATAAGGCTTGTGAACTAAAACGTGTCAACATGAACTGTTTGCGAACCGCTTATTAGCAGTAGGATTGCAGGCACGCACACCTCTAGCCCGTCTACCACTCATGCTACAGCATGGACGTGTACACTCGACTGCTGCTGTCAGAGTATCGTTTGGAAGATGGGATGGCGCGTCATGGTCTTTAGTGATGAAAGCAGATACTGCCTGCACGCAAGTGATGGCCATTTGTTCGAACGACGTAGACCAGGTGAGTGCTGTCTCGTAGAGCGCATTCGTCCAATACACAGTAACCCCACACCAGCCCTTATGGTCTGGGGTGCGGTAAGCTACAACTCTCGTTCACCTTTGGTGTTTCTGGAGGGGATGCTAACCAGCGCTCAGTACGTGCAGAATGTTGTTAGACCCATTCTTTTGCCGTTCGTTCAACAGGAAGGCGACGTGTTGTTCCAACAGGATAATGCTCGTCCACACATTGCCCGTGAAACTGAACATGTTCTGCAAGACCCACAGAAACTTCCCTGTCCAGCACGATCTTCCGACTTGTCTCCAATCGAGCACGTGTGGGATATGGTGGGGCGAGAAGTGCCTCGTGCGACTCGTCAACCAACAACTCTTATAGAACTATGTCAACGTCGAGCAGGCGTGGTATAACGTATCCCAGCACAGTGTTCCCCATCTGTACAATGACACGATGCCAGAGTCAGCGTCTGCATTGTCACCCATGGAGGCTACACCACGTATTTATAGGGTGTTTCAACGTGTGTCTATACCTGGTACCTCAGAACCGCTTGTGCTCTTGGTCTGATAATTTAATCATTTCATGTACTCCATATGAACTGTTGCAGCAATACATCTTGAGTGAAATGCAAACCTCTAAAAGAGTGCATCAGATTTTCTTCCAGTAGTATAGATGACAGCTACCACGCACGTGGGAATGTCATTCATTTAGACAGTCTGCACATGGAATGGGAAAAGTTGCTGCTTTATGCTAGTTCGACAAAATGCAGGATTAGATTGTAGTGTCAGGGTTAAGTATTACAAAAATGGGGACACTTAGTTAACAGAGGTCAAGCTATGAGACGTCTATGTTTCATTTTGCAGTTTAGCCGTCGGAGACCTGAGCTACTTCTACAGCAAATTCGGCAGTAGTCCTACATGACGTTAGTCGTATTTCAGTATCAACACCTACTTAATGTCAGCTTGTTCAATATCTGGTACTTGATTCTGTTTGTAGACGTCATTGCTCGCGCAGTAACGTCAACATATTCCGAGGAGATAAATCTTGTGTACGTTATCTGCCCGTGGATTGAGAAAAGTATTTTCTGTGAGTTTTCGTGTGTTAATAGTTTCTATGCTGATTCTGCGGTGAGACTGGAAAACCTGCATGGAATTCGCCTATAAATTTGTCCGAATTCGAGATACGAAAATTTTCTGGGTACCAGGCCAACGGTCGTTATTCATATGAGCGGATTTGATTCATATTTAGCTGATCCCGCTGTCTTATAATTACAGGGACCGCCCTTTCACGTAACGACATAGTGCAGCTGATTGCAGAGGGACCGCGCAAATATTATCGTTCATCTCACATTAAGACGGATGAGTTTCTGTTGTTGAAACTTCCCTACGGGTGCTATTGTTAACCGAATACTATCGCCGGTGACGACAGTAGTATGCACTGGAAAATCTTGATAGAACTATGGAACAATGGGAACGATATGACTTATCAGATGAAGCAGGCTTCTTGTTATATAACGTCGATTATCATGTCAGCATTCGCCGTCTGCCAAGAGAAAGCTGCTTGAAGCGGGCTGTGTGGGACGCACAAACGCCTGTTGGCAGTATTACGATGTGAAGGACATTCATCAGGATTTTCATGATATCTAGATTCAAAAAATCTTTACCAGCAGCCGTATGTTTTTGGTTATTTTATTTCATATATCAAATGCTACCAGTTTTGGCAATTCAATATTGCCATCTTCAGGACCCATACGCTTATTTCGTATTAACAAGCTTATCGTATAGTAACACAAAACTGGAACCGTAAATCCGAACCGTTATGCAACTGATTCATATGAAAGGGTGACACCGACTGAGCACTCATAAAGCCCTCGAACGTATGGTATCTGTGGATATTGTAAAAGGGCACATGATAGGTGGTTCTCTCTCTATCTGTCCCTGTCTCTTTCACTTTCTCCCACATACGAGGTGCATTCAAGTTCTAAGGCCTCCGATTTTTTTTCTAATTAATTACTCACACGAAATCGATGAAACTGGCGTTACTTCTCGACGTAATCGCCCTGCAGACGTACACATTTTTCACAACGCTGACGCCATGATTCCATGGCAGCGGCGAAGGCTTCTTTAGGAGTCTGTTTTGACCACTGGAAAATCGCTGAGGCAATAGCAGCACGGCTGATGAATGTGCGGCCACGGAGACTGTCTTTCATTGTTGGAAAAAGCCGAAAGTCACTAGGAGCCAGGTCAGGTGTGTAGGGAGCATAAGGAATCACTTCAAAGTTGTTATCACGAAGAAACTGTTGCGTAACGTTAGCTCGATGTGTGGGTGCGCGCAGCCCTTCCCGGACGTTTTTGTTGCAGTGCAGGAAGGATTTGTTCTTCAAAACATTTTCGTAGGATGCACCTGTTACCGTAGTGCCCTTTGGAACGCAATGGGTAAGGATTACGCCCTCACTGTCCCAGAACATGGACACCATCAGTTTTTCAGCACTGGCGGTTACCCGAAATTTTTTTGGTGGCGGTGAATCTGTGTGCTTCCATTGAGCTGACTGGCGCTTTGTTTCTGGATTGAAAAATGGCATTCACGTCTCATCCATTGTCACAACCGACGAAAAGAAAGTCCCATTCATGCTGTCGTTGCGCGTCAACATTGCTTGGCAACATGCCACACGGGCAGCCATGTGGTCGTCTGTCAGCATTCGTGGCACCCACCTGGATGACACTTTTCGCATTTTCAGGTCGTCATGCAGGATTGTGTGCACAGAACCCACAGAAATGCCAACTCTGGAGGCGATCTGTTCAACATTCATTCGGCGATCCCCCAAAACAATTCTCTCTACTTTCTCGATCATGTCGTCAGACTGGCTTGTGCGAGCCCGAGGTTATTTCGGTTTGTTGTCACACGATGTTCTGCCTTCATTAAACTGTCGCACCCACGAACGCACTTTCGACACATCCATAACTCCATCACCACATGTCTCCTTCAACTGTCGATGAATTTCAATTGGTTTCACACCACGCAAATTCAGAAAACGAATGACTGCACGCTGTTCAAGCAAGGAAAATGTCGCCATTTTAAGTATTTAAAACAGTTCTCATTCTCGCCGCTGGCGGTAAAATTCCATCTGCCGTACGGTGCTGCCATCTCTGGGACGTATTGACAATGAACGCGGCCTCATTTTAAAACAATGCGCATGTTTCTATCTCTTTCCAGTCCGGTGAAAAAAGATCGGAGGCCTTAGAACTTGAATGCACCTCGTATTTCCTAAGGCAGAGATTGGAGACTAGGCTAGATTTTGCCTACAGGAGATTTTAAAACCACATAGAAACCTATCTCAGGCAGGCCGATGTATCGTTAATCCGTCGCACGAATTCCATTCGGATCTGGATCACTTCCCTGTCTCGCAAGTTAGCGCGTTGCGTGAGTTTGTCTCATCAGAAACAAGCTCCATGTCATATTTATTGTAACTACTTTCAGCCCTTGGTGACTGATGTCTTTCACAGTGTTGCAAAGACATCTTCCTTCTGGGAACAAAATTTGCCGGATATAAACGTTATCAGAAACATTTGAGAAATCATCGAACAACACATCGTTATTTACAAACCACTCTGTACTAATTTATAAAAATTACGTAGCCTGCACGTGTATATTTGTTTGTACATAATTCCAATGACGTATTTAGGGCATGTAGCGTCAAATATATGACGAATTGCAGCTGTTCTGCAAACGACTGTGAACTGCGTGATAGAGGTTACTTCTCATCATGCCACATATTGCGGTTTCCTCCCGTTACATTCGTGTATGCTATTCGGGAAAAAATGATGCTTAAATGCATCTCTGCGCGCTGTTATTAATCTAAACTTGTTTTCGTACTCCCTACTGGAATGATACGTAGGGCGACCTACTATGGTTTTACACTCTTCACTTAATGCTGGTTCTTGAACTTTTGTAAGTAAACTTTAGCGGTATAACTGGCGTTTATCTTCAAGCCACAGCCAATCCAGTTTTTCAGATCTGTGGCCTTTCTTCCTTATGCTGGAGGCTTATCGTTTAGGATTGGACGAATTTTAAGGAATTTTAACATTAAGAGTGTGTTCCGTCCACCTTCTAAGATTAGGGCTCTGCTCGGCTCTGTGAAGGATGATTTGGGACTTAGGAAACCCAGGGTGTATAAAATCCCGTGTCAATGTGGGAAAGCTTACGTTGGCCGTTCTATTCGTACAGTGCATGACAGGTGTGTGGAACATCGCCGTCACACGAGGCTACAAAAGCCGGAAAAATCGGCGGTAGCAGAACACTGCCTAAATGAGGGACACAAAATGAAATTTGAGGAAACTGTTGTAGTTGCCAACATTTCCGGTTCTTCGAACAGTGTCTATAAAGAGGCGATTGAAATTAGGTTGGCTGATAATTTATCAACAGAAACAATGGGTTTCCTCTAAGCAAAACGTGGAATCCTGTATTATCTCGCATCAAAACTGAACGTTCTTCGGTGCGGCCTTGATTGCGCCAGCAGTGTTTCACTAAGGGTGGGATGATGGGCGGTGCATGCGCCTTGTACTGAACGGTGGCCTATATAGGACGTCGATTTGCAACCTGGCGTCAGTTCTCAGCGGGACTCATCAGAAGAAGCAGCATTTCCTGAAGATGGCGAACAGTTGGATCGCCGAAATATCGAGTCAAGTTGATTTTAGGATCCGGCAGCAAACCCGAAGAGACTTTCAAGTTTTCAGAACTTCCTTTGCAGTCTCGCGTGACTCAAACGTATGATCATTCGTGTTTCCCCTCTTTGTATACGTTCAGTATCCTCTATTAGTACTACGTAGTATGGGTCCCAACCACTTGAGCAGTATTCCCACAAACTGTTAGACTGAGGTGCTTGTGTCAGTTGATCAATGTCAACTGTGACTTACTGACATTGTGTTCAGAGCATACTAGTTTACTGCATATTTGTGAAATTCATAATTTTACATTTATGTACGTTTAAAAATTCGCCAATCTTAGCACCACTTTTAAATGTTATCAGAATATCACGGGTATTTGTACAGCTTTCTTTATACAAGTGGTGTTCGTTTATTAAGGTGCAGTACGTCGCGAAATGGAAACCACAGTGAAAATCTGATGAAGCTTTGCACAGATGTGTTGGGCTACATCTCTGGTATGCACGTTGATCGCGTCACATCGCACTTTTCATTTCTGAGCACACAGTGAACACGTAAAGATGCCTAGAAAATAGTGTCTCCCGCCAAGTGCCTACTTAGAGATTTCGCCTGATTTTATGCAGCCCACATAATGTAATTGTCATGCATTTCCTTCTTCATGAAAATTCTCAGCCGATCACTGCAGGGGCAGTGAAGATCCTCCTGCAGCTTTTTCGATGGGACGTGTTTGATCACCCACCATACATCCCAGACTCTGTGTTTCATCTCTGCTCAGATGACCGATGGCTGTGAAGACAACATTTTGGCACAAAAAACGGGCTGCAGACAGACTTAGAAAATTGACGGAAAGCACAGGTGATTGCCTTTTGTGACTAGGGTATTGGAAAGTGGGTACAACGCTGAGATAGATGTCGAAGTTGGAGTGGCGACTATGTAGAGAAGTATCTGGATGGTGTAGCTAACTGTGGCAAACAAAACAGTTTTGATTTTCATTGCGGTTTCCATTTCAACGTTGGTCAGACCTTAATAAACGAATAGCTTCGTAGATAACTGCATCGTCTTCGAAAAACCTGACGTTACTGTTCATATATCTAACAAGTTATTAACGTACAACTTGAACAGCAAGAGCCCAAATACACCTCCCTGGTGCAAGCCTGAAGTCACTTCTTCTTCTGTCGAAGACTCTCCATCGAAGAAATCCTGAATCCATTCATAAATTTAGTTTGATACCCCATATGATCATACTTTTGTTAATAAGCGTTGATGCTGGACTTAGTTATATGTTTCTGGAAAACTATTACATGTCAAAGATGGATCACCTTCCAAACAACTGACTCACGTAGTGGAAGTGTCGAGACAGCTTTGTATCGTTGCTAGTGTTGATGCTCCAAGGAAGGTCCGTATTTTCGTCATCCTACATCCCGACGGCAGCAAGCGGATTACAGTTTAGCGACTGGACGCCACATCGGACTACCAAAATTTCTCGATCTTACTGTCCACAGCTCAGAGCTGTATGCACAGCATCAGATAGAGCCATCAGAAAGCGTTCACGGAAAAGGTCCGATTTTCGTCATCCTACATCCCGACGGCAGCAACGGATTACAGTTTAGCGACTGGACGCCACATCGGACTACCAGAATTTCTCGATCTTACTGTCCACAGCTCACAGCTGTATGCACAGCATCAGATAGAGCCATCATAAAGCGTTCACTGGATCGGGTATGAGAAGAAGAGTTCGACTCGCCAAGCTTCTTCTCACACTTCATCACCTCGGAGCCTTTCTCCGAGAATAAAAGGCGAGCGATGATTCGATGGCTGTATGAGGATTAAGGGACAAAAGTACAAGGTCATCAGTCCCTCGTTCGCGAAACAAGTCCTTGTGGAACATCGCACTTAACCAGAAGTAAAAACTCGGTAAATGTGTTACAATGATGTATAGAAAACTGTAGGACAGAGACATCCGAACATTGACAATAGTAGAGTTAAAAAGAATTTTTGGAATTTAACACGATGCGCAAAATGGAGCTGGAGTGTAGGTCAGAAGTAGAAGGTATTCACTCGTAACTCATTAAAAGAAGAAAAATTTATTCTTTTTGTAGTAAAAAAAAAACACGTATAATGAAGCGTGTAGATTAGTGGCCCACCGACATATTTGTTGATGAGAACAGACTCTGATTTTGCATCAGTCGACATCACTTGTGAATATAGCATGGGTCAGGAAAATGGTCGTTACCGGAGTGTATCTGGCAACGAAATACGAAAACAACAGTAGAAGTTATGATTTGGCGAACCATGTCTTACAGTGTTAGTTCTCCTCTGGTATTTGGTGATGGGAATCTGAACAGAGTAGGAAATAACCATAATATTAACCAGTTCATCCCTCTGAGGTGCTCCGGTTGGAGGAGATTCTCGATTGCTCCTGTGGTGAGCACGATCCTCAAACCTCTCTCTATTGAGAATACTTGGTAAAAGGTAACAGTGTCTGATCCTGTCTGTGTACCACCAACATCCTATGACCGAAAGCGATTACGGTGAAAGTATCGTGGGACTGGATACCTCAAGACTCCCCCCCCCCCCCCCCCTATGTAGGTCTCCACTCAGAGCCCTATAACACTTCCCTGTGGTGTGCCCAAAGCCACTTTAATGCTTCCATAGTAGATCGAATAGTTCAGTTTCTTCCTCTCCAGTTGCTTCTCGAGATGGTTGATGGATGCATTTATGTACCCTATCTAGTAAGAAGTATCTGGACACTTATTAGAGGTCATTAATATGAGGTGTGTCTTCCTTTTGCTGTTGTGACGGCTTAAACTCTGCTGGAGACATTTTCAGTGAGTTGTCTGATACCTGTGGAGGAACGGCAGTCCACTTTTCCGCAAGAAACGAAACCAGAGAAAGTAGTGATATTGGAGGCTCCGGTATGGAGAGAAGTTGACGATCTAACTCATTCCAAAGATACTCAATTTCAGGAATGTTATCGTCCACAAATGACTGCCTCACAGATGCTGCTTTATGACAGAGAACATTTTCATGTTGTTAGTCATCTTTTTCGAACTGTTCCTCTACTGTACGCAGTACACACCTATGAAAAAGTGTACATATCCTTCCGCATTTAGTGTTTCTTAAGCACAGTATGAGGTCCACAACATAACCACGGAAAATACCCCCACAGGGTAACAACATCAGCCCTACAACACTGTTGCCACTACACATGTTGACAGGTAAAGTTCTCCAGGCATATGCCAACCCCAAACCATTCTGTCGGATTGAACAGGATATAGAGTGATTCATTATTGGAAATCACTCGTTCCCAGTCATCCACTGTCCACTGGCGTCGCTCTTTACATCACCTCAAGGGTCGCCCAATGTTGACTACAGAAATGCGCGGCTTATTAGGAGATGCTCAGCCATTGTACTCCATTGTTTTTAGAAATTATTCCAATCCATGTGTGGCATAAAGCAAACCAGTGCTTAACAGTATTGGTTAAAAACAGTCTTGGTTGCAATTTTAGTTTTTATTTTTCAACGATGCGTTTCGCCATATTTAGGCATCTCTGTTACTCGCTCCTGTGAACGGAAACGCGTTATGCAGATCTTGGTTCCTCTCGCGTCCATCTAGAAAAGATAACCTGAAGATGCCTAAATAAGGCGAAACGCATCGTTGAAAAATAAAAAACTAAAATTGCAACCAAGACTGTTTTTAACCAATACTCCATTGTTTTTAATTCGCTACGCAGAGTCACTGTGCTAGGTGGACTGCTCGTAGCACTCTAGGACGCAAGAGTGATTCCTTCCACTGAGTTCATTTCATTTTTTATATCCATTACAATGCTCTACTGTCCCTGTCCGTCAGTACATGAGGTCTGCCCGGTGTTGATTCAGCTGTGTTTGTTCCTTGGCGTTTCAACTTCACAATCATGTCACCAACAGTCGACTTTGGCAGTTCTATATTGGTTGAAGTGTCCCTGATCTATCTGTTGCCCAGGTGACATCTGGTGACTAATCCACGTTCGAAGTCACTGAGCTCTCTTGAGCGAAGCATTCTCCTTTTCGCGAATCTCACCTGACGACAAATACTCCCCACATTCTTTTATACTGGCGGGTCCGCCTCACCTGACATTTAGTGGTCAATTCTGCATTACTTAGGGGTGTCCGTATACTCCCGATCCGATAGTATATGAAATGACTCTTCTTGAAACGTACGCTCTAGGGACCTCAACGGTAAACCTCTCTACGACATAAAACTCCTGTCTTGTAACTTATGCAACTGGCTTATCTAGCGTGGTGCTAGATTTGTTCGGATATGTTATAGGAATGCTGCGTGAGGTTAGATATGAATCCCTGAAGGGAAGAAGGCGCTCTTTTCGTGAAACGCTATCCAGGAAGTTTAGAGAAATAGTGTTTGCGGCAGATTGCAGAACGATTGTATTGTATCCAACGTTAGTCTCGCGTAAAGATAATAAATAAGCGAGATTAGAATGTGCACAGAGGGACGTGTTCAGATAGCGTAACGCGTAGCTCGCTAGTTTGCGAAACTGAATGGTGAGCCAGACCCGGATCGAACCCGCGTGGCATGTTAACGACCGTCTTTGGTGCACCTGCCGATCTGGGTGTGGTTTTTAATCGGTTTGCATCGCTCGTTAGTACAGTGCTAGGCTGATACCCATTTTCCGCCTCAGCGAATGCGATGCACAAGCCGAGTTGAAATACGATCACACACAGAACAAGGGCTAAACAATTCACAGACAGGTGGCGCACCCGACTTCCCTCACTTAGGTGACTGAGGACTGTGGCAGCAGGAAGGGCTTCATGCCACAAAATGAAATAAAATAAATTTGCCAAAACTTGAATACAAAAGAGCCCATAGAAGACGGAGTAAATTCTGACGGAAACAAGGAATTAAGGACTCGTTCCGAGAATCCCATTTGTGAGTGAAACACGAAAGTTAAGGAATAGGTTTGAAAGAAAGCACCCTCCGTCATGCACCGTAAAGTGGATTGTGGTTTACTTTTGTAGGTGAAGCATGATGAACACTTCCGTGACGTTACCACACTTACTAAACGAAATAACCTGCGATGAGATAGGCGGCTCTTCTTCTGTTGGCTGGTATTCTCCGAAGCCATTCCTCCTATTTCGCTAAATGCGTTTTGTTTGTTGTCAGTAGCACACATCTTGCACAAGTATTCAGGAGCACACTCCAGATGAAAGTACTGACAAACTGTTACTTCCTTTACACACTGGTTGAAATGTTCAACATTTTGTCTTCTTTCTTTACAGCTTCTTAATACCATCTGTAACCTGTTATGAATATGATGATTAAAAACACAACTTACCGATAATTTATCCCCAATTGGTATCGGTTGCTGTACAGGCAGAACTGTTTTCTTTGACTTCATTTTAAAAAAAATATTTTCACATATAAGTCATGTACCTAAAACTGGATGTAGTAAGTCTACAGCGTTACATTTTACACAAGTTGGTGTTACATCAGCAGTGGTGCTATTCTCTTACAAGTCCACTCTTAATTGTTGCCAGGTTTCCACCTCTCCCTCCGCCTATGATGGCATAAAAGGTTGCCAGATTCCCCATCCCACCACCCCTCTGACATAGGCCAATTGTCCTTTGTATAAAATGGTAGGAAATTCAAAATTTTCCAATTGCCTTATATATAAAATGGCATGGAATTCAAAAACTGACAGGAAATTTCTAAACAGTCCAAATGCACTGAGTGTAAAATGGTGAGAAATTCAAAAATCTAAGGTGGTCAACCATACTATTTGTTGAAAACAAGCAGGTCACTTATGCTAAATATAGAATCCATGCTGGTGGACTCAGATATATGGGCTCAAATTTCATGGTTGTCAGATTTACTCAGCCCTATGATATCAGAATCTAAGATGGTGAATCTGAGGAGTATGAACCCAGGCTGGATGGCTTTCAGATTTGCCTGTTCTTATGAGATTAGAGTTAGATTTCTCTGCCCCTATGAGATCATAATCTAAGATGGCAGTCCTGTATGGCCACTGGGTCTTCCACCCGCCCTCCTTATGGCACAAAGAATCGAAGATGGCACTTCTAGGGATGTGGGCCCAGACTGTGTGGTTGTCAGATGTCGTGCGTGTTTTAAGTTCAGAACCTCATACTAGCTACAAAATAGGAAATAAAAATATCTTTGGTTTTCCTCACTTCTATGGTGTTACAGTTCACTTGCCTTAAGATTAAAAACAGTGCAGCCGACATCACAGTTCAAACATCTGTTGCCTAAGTTTGAAACCCAACAGCTGACTTGCTCTGAGTTTGAGTCCACTTGTGCTATGCTTAAACAATCCTCACCCACTCTGGCTACTAATTCAAAAACCCACTTACCCTTAGTTTTGAATGATGGGAAGCCTTCTGGTTGTTATAAGTATACCACTTGTCCTAACTTTAAGGCTATGTACCTCACTGGTCTGACATTAATGGTTTTTAAACACTTTCCACTGTCATATGTAGTAATGGAAGAGGTATGCACTTTTAGTTTGATTAAACATGCAGCGCCATTCCATTCACAGATCTTGTGCTGCTGCTGCTGCTGCTGAGTCTTGTAAGGTTTGCGGCTGTCGCTCCTGTGTCGACAGAGGCCAACTCTAATCTTCATACTGCCCTGTGTGACTGTAGACTGCTGTGTCTGACTGACAACTCCGTACATTATAGCTGCTGGTCCGAACAGTCAGGCATATCACCACCACATGATGTCACATGATGCCTGCTGGTCAGTCAGCCTCCCTCCTTCACACAGACAATTTGTTTGGTTCCCCTGTACATCTTTAACTGCAATTAGTTTGATATGTACAATTCCAGTTATGCATGGTTGTGATTCCTTTTATCACATGGTACAGAGCATACATTGGTTGAGTGTATATAGGATCAACAACCTGCCACAGGGGATATTACCATCTTGAAATTTGGAATATATTTAAGAATCCTTAAATAATGAACACACATTTTTCTTCATCTAATGCCAAGAAAAATAAATTTCAGTTTGAAGAAAAACAGTCAGTCAGTCATAATATAATAGCATGGGATTTTGTCTGTCATGCCACATATGTTGGTCCATGGGAAAAGGTTGCCTATGATCATAGTTGCTTCCATGGACACATCGGCGACCTGTGCAACATTTTGTCACGTGTACTGAATGAATGACACAGAACTCAAATGAGGCGTAAATTTCATGAAAAATATCTTTTATAGGTACTATATGTCAGAACAAATACTTACTAATTACAGCAAAGAATTCAGTTGTTAGTTGTAAGGTACCAAGTGCATTCATTGTCTGCTGAACAGCATGTGACTGCGAGGGTTATTGGCAATGTTCGCTTATGTAAGCTTTGTTTCCTTGAAGAGATGGAAGTGTTATTCTTTCCATGCAGATACATTGCTATTTGTGTTAAATGTATAGCTTCCATTTCATCACGTGATGTGTCTCAGAATCCTAATTTAGCTAGAGTAAAAGCATTTTTGTCGTAATGAAATTAGTATCAACGAATAATTTTCACATGTAAAATGTGTAAGCGCATTAGTTTCATTCGCCATTCCTTCTGCTCTAATAATGAACTACTAAGTCCAACAACAACTGAAAAATGTATGAACTGCCATGTCTCACTCTCTGCCATTTCAAAATCTAATCTGCTAACTTTCATCTTATGTAAAAATGTGCCGAGTCTGTTTAAAATAGCAACGACTGAACTGTACGGATTCTCTGACACTGTAAATGTATGAACTACTGAGACTCTCTCTCCAACAACTGAACTGTTAAGTCTCATGGTGTATATTTATGATGAAATACAACGCACTGTAACTTATAAAAAAATATGTGTATTGATAAAGCTTATACATTGTTGTAGTTTGTTGACCGTAGAAAATAAATCAATATTGATAAAACACTGTCATTCCCTTTTTTCTACATCAACCCTGTTCATCACTCTGCAACATTTTCCGAAGAACAATATTTATATGCTTTAAAGTTAGCTTGTATTTCATGCAAACCAATTTGAGCACTAATACACTTAGTTATGAGATCTGTAAACTCAGCTTGTATGGAATTTATGTTATAGGAGTAATGCTAGCTCACTTACATATAGCATACATTCACACACTTATACACTTGTGTAGCCCCTCCTCCTTATTGTAAACTTTGTGTTCCAACATATACTTGACAATTTCTTCAGAGAGTTTTTAATGCAGAATGCCCACATAAGACCGGTATGCTTCGTGTACTGGTTTATCATCTCGAGTTTAATTGCTTATGAAGTGGCAACACTGTGTCGAAAGTTGGCTACACGGCATTTTATCGGAAAGTTTTGTACGGCTGTGTGTTTGTGCAACATATGTTGGGAGAAGGTCCTGCTGTTGGGTTGTTAGAGATAGGGGGCAGTTTGCATTAGAAAAGAAAGTTGATATTAGGGTGTGTTAGAGAGAGACAGGCTCCATCAAGGAATGTAATGAAATGTGTCAACGGAAGTATCCTGGTTGAGAACTCCCCACGACCAGCAATATTCAAGATCTGTACAAGAAATGGAGGACCATTGGATCAGTTCAGAATATGCAGAGGAATAGGCTACCGACAATGAGGACCCCTGCAACGATTGACAGAATTTGCATCGACATTACAAGAAGTCCCCACAAGTTGGTATGGAGGTTATTGCAGCAGGTTGGTCAATCTCATACACTGTGTCACTGTATACTAAAAGATATGAAATTAAAAGCCCATCGTGTGCGTTTGGTGCAAGAGTTGGAATCTGAGGATCAGAAAAAAAGAGTTCATTATTGTAAGTGGCTGTTAACATCAATTGATAACGATTACTTGGGCCCCTTGCTTTACTTCATGTCAGATGAGGCTTGATCTTATTTAGCAGGTTATGTAAACTCCCAGAATTGCTTATACTGTTCGCAGGACAATCCACATATTCAGCATGAAGAACCTCTCCAATCAGAGAAGATAGGTGTCTGGTGCATGTTTCTGGCATGCACATTATTGGTCCCATATTTCTTAATTACGCTTTAAACTATGGCAGATTTCTAGAGGCCTTTGACTCTTTATATGCACAATTAACAGATACAGAAAAACTGTATGTGGCAATCCAACAAGTTGGAGCAAATGCAAACACACCCAATCAAAGTATGGCCCACATGATCTATGTGTTCCATGAGGACAGACTTGTCAGTAGAGGCCTCTGGTCCCCGAGGTCCCCAGACTTACCATCATGTGATTTTTATTTATGAGCTATACCAAAAAGCGAAGTGTATGCTGACAGTCCTCGCACAACAGACGATCTTAAACGGAACATTAGTAGAGAAATTAACATCACACCTGCAGATTTACACAGTTTTGCTGGTAACGTCATCACACAAAGCCATCGATGCCTTGATGCCCTCCCTAAATCGTTTCAGGCAAATGCCGGGATGGTTCCTTTGAAAGGGCACGGCCGATTTCCTTCCCCATCCTTCCCTAAGCCGAGCTTGCGCTCCGTCTCTAATGACCTCGTTGTCGACGGGACGTTAAAAAAAACCCTAACCTAACCTAAACTTGATGACCATGCTCAAGACTTTCAGCATCTTTTATAAATAGGTAACAACATGTCTTTAACGTTACTGTTATTTATTCTTTTTTAGTTAGTTACTTGAATCTCAGGCATGAAGGGAATCGGTTTTATATGGGACACCCTGTATATGTCGGCCATAGAGTGAGTCTATGCATGGTGATCCATATTGCAGCATAAAAGCTGCACAGGCTCACAATACTCTGTCGCTTTAAATACATACAATGTCTTGAGATGTTAATTATGTTGTATCACCCCCAAACATGTTAATGAGGGATGCTCTGTTGCTACTGAAGATACACTTGTCTTAAGGGAATGGATTGTATTCAACTGCCATGCTATTCTCGATGTATTTCATCTTGCTGCACGACTGCTCCCACTTCATATCAGGGAACAGCACCTTTGTACCCTAGCAGACATTCGCTATTTCTACTCCAACCCTAAAGCCCATGCCATGTGTTAAACCAACATTAACATGCGTTGATCCTGTGGTGGCCAACTGATAAGTAGTGTTGAGCAGCAGCTTGCTGGAACGATTTAGCTGACGCTCAACAAGTGCCCAGGCGCTGGATGTAGTAGAAAATCGTAGTCTCTATATCACGTGCTGCGTCAGAGAGTTTGTCTGTGTGCTGACTTAGTGGTGCAGTGATGGGCATGGTGGAAACTCAAAAGTCTGTGACTGTCAATTTTTTCTGTCTGGTAGATCACACTATATGGTTATGATCAACCTTTCATTATGGTCTACAGAGCACAAGTGGCGAGTTCATTTCATGGCTAGTAAGCCTGCACACTGAAGATGAGCGGTGGGGGATGGTGACTGTTGCAGCACAGGAATTGGAACAACTATCTTGGAATGGTAACATTCCTGGCTGCGCTCCTAGAGCCAGATCAACCATCTTGAATCGGCATATTGGATTCTGATGTCACTGATGGTGTCCTAGAGAGCTATCTTGGATTTTAACATTATAGATCTGTCATTCTGAATTTCTATCTTGGATTTTAGCTTAGTGTCCCCCTTGCATTCTATACTTAGCACAAGTAGCATACTTCCACCGTGATGTCAGAGAAAAACCCTGTAGGATATGGGAAATCTGACAACGATGCAGACTGCACCAGCTATGGAATGTTTGTGAGCTATAAATAGATCCTGCAACTGTTACACCGCTTGACGTCAGGGAAAAATATCCGGTAGGATATGGCTGTGTTGGAGCAAAGAGGACTTTGGTAACAGCACCAAGCATTCATGAAAGCTATTAATAGCCTCCATATCGTCACAACCGCTATGTAAGCGACGTAGAAATTGTGCTGAGTGGTCGTGTTGTGTATTTGGCTTAATGTAAAGCTCTTGCGGAACTCTACTGCTTCTTTCAGTGAATTTTGCTGTAACATAGAGGTGTATTGCATAATTTCTGACAGTTTTCATCGTTATCATGGAGTGCTTTGTTAAAATTTCAACATAAAATTGTGTATTTTGCTACAGCTTCTGCTGAAACATGGGATTTCCTGTTACAATTTTTACTGCGCAGGAGCAATTTGTTGCAATTTCACTGTAAAATGGGACAATTTGTTACGGTTCTTGCTCCAACATGGAACATTACGTTACAATGTTCCTGTAGCGTGTAGATGTATGGGGTGAAGTGTTATTTAGTCTCAACACATTAACTGTCCAGATTCTCACTATATCCCTGCTTCATATAAAAAATTCAAAGCATGAACTTTGAATTGTTTCAGAGTAGCCTTTATAAAATCGTTGTCCCCAACGCCTTGAATAACTCAAAGTTTGATGACTGTCTGAACTATTTGACTTTAGTCGAACATATTTCAGTGCCCTATAACCTGGCAGGGTTGTAAAAGTCTCCGAGTCCACACTTGCAGTTGTTTCATGTCACATCTCCTGACACTTGCTATTGTCAGCAGCAAAAGTCCTCCCACACAAGCACTCTTATTGAAGGAATTATACTAGTATTGATCAGAAAATTATTTAGAAATCGTATGGAAGAATGTAAGCTCACAAATAGTAATTCACCAACCTGTCAAACTATTATGATCATGGAAATCTTTCACATATGACTGGCACCTCAGATTCGACTGTCACCATTTATAAATCTGCTGGGAATTTTAGATCTCTTATGTATAATGTAACACAATTTATGTGAGTAACTGCTTAAAAACCACTTAAATTGCAGTGCTAGCATGAACATTAGATCGCTTTCTGTTTATACGAAGGATGATTCGTGTTTAGCGATTTGTCTACACCAACGCATACCTTCAGCGAAAATCAGTGTTCAATAAAGGATAATATTGTCATCTATCAAAAAATAGTGTGTGGTCATTGTGGTAAAACTAGTTGAGAATTTATCTTCTGAATCTTCTGCTGCTGCTACTACTACTACTACATCTACCACAACAACAACAACTACTACTACTACTACAGCTGGTTGGGAACCTATTTCAATCTATAATATTACTGCTACTACCTTACTGAATTCAACATGAGACCTACTGTTTAAATCTATGTAATGAATTTACTACCGCAACAGCCACTAGTCCTCTACCAGCTGTGCAACATCGACATCACATCTTTCGGAACTATTATAGGGCATTTCTCCACACAAGCACCTTATAACTGACTGTGGTATACGTTTCAAATCGTGCTGTAGTGGTTTGAGGAGCACTTATGTTGATATCGTAACTATCAAATTCGTCTGATCTGCACGCATCTGTTCTAGGCGCTTCAGTCTGTCGCAGGTTCGAATCCTGCCTCGGGCATGGATGTGTGTGACGTCCTTGGGTTAGTTACGTTTAAGTAGTTCTAAGTTCTAGGGGACTGATGACCTCAGAAGTTAAGTCGCATAGTGCTCAGAGCCATTTGAACCATTTTTGCACGCATCTGGAACACAATTGGAAGTCGGCTCTACACCCACAATTTGCAAGATTTGTGTGTAAACATACGAGTCAGATACCACTGGAAACATAGAAGAATCCGATGTAACATATCTGATGTGCTGCCTATTCTGAACTATCATGTGGTGTGCGTGTAAGTAGTAACAGCAGACTCTTGCCATCATGAATATTTGCAACCTTGGTCAGCTAGACTTATCACACAAATATACTTGTCAAAAGAAGGATATTAGTATTCATGTGAAATGATTTAGAAATCCTATGGCAACATCAGTTGTCTATAACACACTGCTAGATACCCTTGTTAAAATTTTCGGATAGAGTAGAAACTAAACACATCTGCCACCTCCTTTTTGCCAATACAAGGTGCTTAATTCACCAATAAAAATGCTACAAAACGACTTCAAAGACGTCTGTCCTATAAGATAGCCTATATCTTCAAAAATACCAATATCAGAATAAGTTTCTTCGCAAACAACAAGAAGGCCATCATGCTATTTTTATTTATTGATTTATTCTACACAATTTTTGCCTGTTATCTGAAAAGTTAATATAGGCCATAAAAATCACATTTCCTTGGATAATAATAAATTTATATATAAGGTATTTATATCTTATACTTAACCCCCTCAGACCTGAATTCTTTTTCTGGAGGACAGAAAATTTTTCTTTATGTAATAATGCTCTTAGGAAATTTTTTAGCAGTTTTAGACTTTCGTCTAGAAATATCCCTAGATAAATCGTTAATGTGCTTCTGCTAATCGTTACTTCCTATAATTTCAGGGTTTCTTGTTAGGTTCCCTTTCAACGGGAGGTACATTGTTTTGCGAGGTGCTAGTGAAAAGTTAGCACTCTGACACCAGTCTTCAAGTTTGTTAAGTGCCGCATTAAATTTGCCTTCTATAATTCTTCTGAAATCACGTAAACAAACAGCACATCATCTGCAAATGCTACCTGTCCGCTTATGCTGCCAGTCATTTAACTTCCGCAGTATGGGCGCCTGTGCTACATCCCAAAACTCTGGTCAAATCACTGGTCCCTGCAGACTGCATTCTTGTTATTATCTTCGTTATTTCCTTTCCTGGACGTATTAAAGAGGCATGTCTCCCGCGGCGGTAAATTTGAGACAGTTGTACAGCGCTTCCGGACATTCCAACTCCATAAGACAGCCAAAGAAAGACGGCTACGATAGGTTATCGAAAGCACCAGTTGTATTATCATTATTTCCAGAGAGTATGTAGAATGAATATCGGTCGCTAGCGAAATCGCCTTATTAATTGCGTCTTCAGTTGACTTGCCTCTTGTAAATCCATTCTGGTGGGGTTCATCCCGTGTACCAGTCTATAATCTTGTAATCTCTTGCGTAATGGTTTTTCATACATCTTGCCGAGAGTTTTCAAAAGACAAATTGTTCTGTAGGATTTGTATATAATCGAATTCTGGTCTTCCCCTTTACTAATTATCTCCACTTCAATATTCTCCCACGGTGCATAGACCCTTACTTGCGAGAGACACTCGTTGTACAGTTCGCACAAGTAACTATCTAACTGATTACATAGTGCTTGTATTCATTTCGTCATGGGTCCCATCTGGTTTTGGAGATTTTTTCAGTTTTAAAATTATTTGTCTAATTTCATCTTGTGCGAAGGAGTGAACAAGTTAATTGTTTTTATAGCCTTCCCGTAACATTTTTCGTAACCCACGCTGATCTTCTGTCTCGCCTTCTTTTCCGTCGTCAGGAACTAGTGTTCCCATCAGCAGGGCAGTTGACTGTTCCCAACTTTCTGTAACCGTCCCACCATTCCTTTTGAGCGTGAATAAGACTGTTGGTGATGGTATTTTCTCTCAGATTATTTTATATGGTATACCCAGGGATCAGTTTCCAAGTCAGCCTCCACGAATTTCTTCCATCGTTCCATTTTTGTTTTCAATAACTCTTCCTTATAACGTTGTTTAACATACCTTCATCTATGTAACTTTCTGACTCTTCCTTCATGGGTCATGCTGCTCTGGTATAGCTTCCTTGCTCTTCTTGTTTCATATCTTAATTTCTGCAGTGCCTCAGTCCAGATGCAAGGCACTCCTAAGAATGACCTTTCTTGACAGGTGTCGATACCTCCATTGCTCTGTGTATAGCCACTGTCAGTTCTTGAGCTTTAACATCTACATTATCACCCACCGATCGACTTCGCGAACAGTGAGACACCATTCTTAGCTCTTCCCAGTTAGCCTCCTCGATGTTGTATTTGCGCCTTATGTGCACGTTTTCTGTCGCGTCTTGGATTTCCATTCCAGTGATGGTGTAGTGTATGACATTGTGATCACTCGATGTCATTCCACTCTCAACCTTCCAGCCTCTCACACGGCGCTCCGCTGCTGTATTTGCTGAAGTGACGACAATATTTGACGATGCACCTATCCTCCTTTCGTAGGTTGGCAGATTTCGAAGTACCTTTAGGTTGAATTCCATAATGTCTCCTTCTAGCTGTCTTCCACGGTTATCAGTCAGGTGGCTACGCCACAAAACTAACTTTTCATTTGCATCAGTGGAGTACACAAGAGGCTTAATTCGTCTTAGGTGACTAATATCCTTTACTTTAGCAGATATTCGTCGATCTCATCACTAACCCGAAAATACATGGAAACCAGGATGCAACTCTCCTTTCCAGTTAACATTAGAGCACATATTACGTGTTCTGAACAATACTATGATATTTTTGTCACTGTTATGGCCTTGATGAATACTACACTCCTGGAAATGGAAAAAAGAACACATTGACACCGGTGTGTCAGACCCACCATACTTGCTCCGGACACTGCGAGAGGGCTGTACAAGCAATGATCACACGCACGGCACAGCGGACACACCAGGAACCGCGGTGTTGGCCGTCGAATGGCGCTAGCTGCGCAGCATTTGTGCACCGCCGCCGTCAGTGTCAGCCAGTTTGCCGTGGCATACGGAGCTCCATCGCAGTCTTTAACACTGGTAGCATGCCGCGACAGCGTGGACGTGAACCGTATGTGCAGTTGACGGACTTTGAGCGAGGGCGTATAGTGGGCATGCGGGAGGCCGGGTGGACGTACCGCCGAATTGCTCAACACGTGGGGCGTGAGGTCTCCACAGTACATCGATGTTGTCGCCAGTGGTCGGCGGAAGGTGCACGTGCCCGTCGACCTGGGACCGGACCGCAGCGACGAACGGATGCACGCCAAGACCGTAGGATCCTACGCAGTGCCGTAGGGGACCGCACCGCCACTTCCCAGCAAATTAGGGACACTGTTGCTCCTGGGGTATCGGCGAGGACCATTCGCAACCGTCTCCATGAAGCTGGGCTACGTTCGCGCACACCGTTAGGCCGTCTTCCGCTCACGCCCCAACATCGTGCAGCCCGCCTCCAGTGGTGTCGCGACAGGCGTGAATGGAGGGACGAATGGAGACGTGTCGTCTTCAGCGATGGGAGTCGCTTCTGCCTTGGTGCCAATGATGGTCGTATGCGTGTTTGGCGCCGTGCAGGTGAGCGCCACAATCAGGACTGCATACGACCGAGGCACACAGGGCCAACACCCGGCATCATGGTGTGGGGAGCGATCTCCTACACTGGCCGTACACCACTGGTGATCGTCGAGGGGACACTGAATAGTGCACGGTACATCCAAACCGTCATCGAACCCATCGTTCTACCATTCCTAGACCGGCAAGGGAACTTGCTGTTCCAACAGGACAATGCACGTCCGCATGTATCCCGTGCCACCCAACGTGCTCTAGAAGGTGTAAGTCAACTACCCTGGCCAGCAAGATCTCCGGATCTTTCCCCCATTGAGCATGTTTGGGACTGGATGAAGCGTCGTCTCACGCGGTCTGCACGGTCAGCACGAACGCTGGTCCAACTGAGGCGCCAGGTGGAAATGGCATGGCAAGCCGTTCCACAGGACTACATCCAGCATCTCTACGATCGTCTCCATGGGAGAATAGCAGCCTGCATTGCTGCGAAAGGTGGATATACACTGTACTAGTGCCGACATTGTGCATGCTCTGTTGCCCGTGTCTATGTGCCTGTGGTTCTGTCAATGTGATCATGTGATGTATCTGACCCCAGGAATGTGTCAATAAAGTTTCCCCTTCCTGGGACAATGAATTCACGGTGTTCTTATTTCAATTTCCAGGAGTGTATTATTGCTGACATAGGACGTTGCCTTGGGTGATTATCTGGGCTGTTATTGGCGTAGTGGGACGTTTCCTGCCTTAGCATATGATTCCTGGAGATACAATAATCTAACTACAACTCTTCCGCCACTCTTATATCCTCATACAACACGTTGACACTTCTCGTGGCATTAATCTGTCCTAATTTCACCTTCATTAGGGATAACGGGAATATATTCGACAACCTTGCCATTCTCGTCCGCAATCCCATGCTATACGATCACGCGTCATCACATAGCTCTTGTACAACGTACCTGAGGAGAATATCACATTCCTTCTGACGCAAACATGTTTCGATAAGTTCTCCAGTTTTTCCACTTCTGTTGGCAGATTTTTCCCTTTGAAGCGGAGTCTGCCTACAAAATCAGTAATATACTACCCTTCTGGATGCATATTCCTTACCAGATGTCTCAGCGCTGTGGTAAGTGTCATCGCCTCGTCCAGTCTAATGAGTTGCATCGCGTTCTCTGTGCTGTCATAAATCTGTCGCGGCTCTTTTTCAGTCTGTGTTTTACTGTTTCCGTCTCTGTAGTAGGTGTTTGTTTCCTGTACTAACTGGCTGTGAGTGTCGTGCTGTTTTTGTTGCAAATTCATATCCTTGCGTTCGCTAATCTTCTTTTACTTTTGTAGGCAGCGCAGTATTTCCCTCAGGTTATGTGTTGTCGTATTCTACTTTCAACTGCCCAGTTTGTGTCACAAAATCCTGCTCGCACGTATCATATGTCACTCCTACATCCGCCTGCGATCTTGCTTCTCTGTTATACCACATACTTCTGAATTCTGCTGAGAATTTCCTTCCTTTTCGTAAATACATGACGCTCTACTACGATCTGTGTCACACGCTCTTTACTATGGTACTTAGTGCTCGCTTTTTGCCGGAAATAACTTGCTCTTTCGGCGGCCCCCCTCCTCCTCGATGGTGATTTATGTTTCTTACATAGACAGCTCTTGATGGTGTCATTAGAGTCGCAATTGCGTACTGGTGTTACGAGACGCTTAGCCACAATCCGTTCTTAAAATCTGTCCTGGTAGGAGGCTTTGATAAGTGTACGTTCATCTTTATTCCCTGTGCACTTTTTACCCCTATATTTACATGCCACACACGCTGCCTCCTGTTTATAGTAGTCTTTTCCGATAGTGTCTTCTTCGCCACAATGTCCAAAAATTACTATATGTTTATCATTATGTGTTGCCAAATGATCAAGTTGTTGTCATTGAACACATCGCCTCATTACTAGATAATTTTTCACTGAAATCGAACGAAATCGAAGATACATATTTTGTCGCTTCACGGGAGATTATCTAACTTCAGGGCTCACTTCAGTGACTTGATAGAACACTTTTCTTCAAATTGGTCCTGTCCGGAATCGTACTGTAAAGCCGCTTTCGAAGCATTCCTTGGTCAGTTCATCTTAATGGTTCGGCATGTATGTTGCGTCTTTTAGTGTCTTTGCATCTGTGTCCTCTGGAATGTCTCTTTCTCTTTGGCTGTTCACAAATCAATCTCTCTTGCACCATCACCGAGCGAGGTGGCGCAGTGGTTAGACACTGGACTCGCATTCGGGAGGACGACGGTTCAATCCCGCGTCCGGCCATCCTGATTTAGGTTTTCCGTGATTTCCCTAAATCGCTCCAGGCAAATGCCGGGATGGTTCCTTTCAAAGGGCACGGCCGACTTCCTTCCCCGTCCTTCCCTAATCCGATGAGACCGATGACCTCGCTGTCTGGTCTCCTTCCCCGAAACAACCAACCAACCTTGCACCATCAAGCTGGTCCTAAAATAGGTACTTTCCTCCCTCACCATAATACGTCTGTTATACACAAACTACACTGAACCCCAAAGGAACAGGTATAGGCATATGTATTCAAATACAGAGATATGTAAACAGGCAGAATACGGTTCTGCAGTTGGCAACGCCTATGTAAGACAACAATTGTCTTTCGCAGTTGTTAGATCAACTACTGCTGCTACAATGGCAGGTTATCAAGATTTAAGTGAGTCGCATATTGCTGCAGATATCAATTCGTGTACCCTTGATGACTGCACGACACAAAGCTTTACGCCTCACCTGGTCCCGTCAGCACCGACATTGGACTGTTGATGACTGGAAACAAGTTGCTTCGCTTCACATTGTATCGAGTGGATGGACGTGTACAAGTATGGAGACAACCTCATGAATCCGTGGAACCTGCATGTCATCAAGGGACTCTTCAAGCTGATGGAGGCTCTGTAATGGGCGTGAGAAGTTGGAGTGCTATGGGACCCCCGATACGTACGCCTAGATACGACACTGACAGGTGACACGTTATGTAAGCATTTTGTCTGAACACCTGCATGCATTCATGTCCATTGTGCATCCGACGGACTTGGGCAATTCCAGCAGGACAATGCGACACCCAACAGGTCTAGAATTGCTAGAGAGTGGCACCAGGAATACTCTTCTGAGTTTAAACACTTCCGCTTGCCACCAAACTCCCTAGACATAAACATTATTGAGCACATCTGGGATGCCTTGCAGCGTACTGTTCAGAAGAGATCTCCACCCCCTCGTCCCCTTACGGATTTATGGAGAGCCCTGCAGGATTCGTGGTGTCAGTTCCCTCCAGCAATACTTCAGACATTAGTCGAGTCCATGCCACGTCGTGTTGCGGAACTTCATCGTGCTCGCGAGGGCCCTACGCGATATTAGGCAGGTGTACCAATATCTTTGGCTCTTCAGGTATTATGTTAGTCCTGTCCAGTCAGCCAAACAGAAGCTTCGAGATAAGATTTAAGGAGCCCCTCAATGAAAGGTGCTAAACAGTTTAAGCAAATCTACCTTTGCAGCTAACAATACTGAAGAGGAACGTTCCGTAAAACGCTTTGAAATCAGCCAACTGATGCTTTACTGTTCAAATATTAAAAAAAAATAAATTTCAAATATGTGTGAAATCTTCTGGGACTTAACTGCTAAGGTCATCAGTCCCTAAGCTTACACACCACTTAACCTAAATTATCCTACGGACAAACACACACACCCATGCCAGAGGGAGGACTCGAACCTCCGCCGGGACCAGCCACACAGTCGATGCTTTACTATGTAGACAAGTATAGTATTATGGGTACCCTTGAAGAAAAAGGCATAGTTAAAAATAAAAGCATATCACAACACAACATTCTCAATGAACAAACTGAACCAGCTACCAGTAGTTTTCTCAAAAATCTTCCAAAATCTACTCTCTCACAGGACACAAAAATAAATTCCGCCACCTTGCTAATACAACGTATGCCTCATATATTTATAATAAATTATTTCTCTAACACATGTAAAGTATAAGGGCTATTCTTATTTAAAACGTGATTTCATATGTATTTTTAAAGAAGAATCATATTTAATTATTTTCTGCTGCATAGCAATTATTTATTATTACCGAAAACGTATCGATGTTAATGTCGAAGCTCTCACCTCATCTTTGACGCCTAATGTAAACAATGCATATCTCTGCTTTGCAGCGTCTTTGTGAGCTATCGGTACATGTTGAACACGTAAAATTTATTTGAAATCAGATAGTTCGTTGTAAAAGTGCCATTGGTGACCTACTTTTTCTTTGGCTTTTCATCACTGTGTTTAAAACAACAGGACATGCTTACTATGTTACTACTGCGTGTTACAGCGAAAACGATAAAAACGCAAACCTTCAAAGCTATATTGCAAGTGCATGTACCAAACAGCTAATGTGCAGTTTCCAAATTTTATTTATCTTTATCTTCATTTCTTTTACGAGTACTTATAATTATTTTTTTTTTCCATGATAGGGTGTCATGAAACGCAGAACAACGTTAGCAGTCGATCCTTACGGAGCCATCTGGTGGTGAACAAAAGTTCCTAATCGGTAATGGCCAGGAACAATAAAATTTCTGAAACAAAAACGTTTTTAAATTATTGGTTGATAGCTATTTTTGTGACATATCTTATAATACAGCCGCGGAGCCCTCACAGTGTCAACTACTGAAAAAAATAGTTTTACTTTTGCATTTTTCTCTGACTATTTAAGTTACATTTCTGGTTATCACCTTCCCACATGGATAACCATACAACGGAATGTAATGTGCGCCTTCGTCTATACTCTACGTATCACTGTGAAGTGTGAGGTAGAGAGCACTTTTTATTGTACCTTATTTTAATGTTTCTTCCCGTCCCTCTTATGGACGGAATGTGGGAAGAACGACTGCCTCTACGCCTAAGTGTGAACTGTTCTTTATCTAGCTTTATGTATTCATAGTTTTTGCCCTGAAAGACAGTTCTTGAAGTTCGATAAGGGGTGCTTGTTAGTCGTCTGTCTTCAACGTTCTGATGCATTTTCTCGTCATTCAAGCAAACATGTGACCGATATTTCTGATATTTGATTTATGGGCGTAAAGCGATGGTCCAATGCATAATTGTTCCACAGCCTGAGGCTTCATCAGAGGCTTTAACGAATCGGGACAAGCTGAGCAAGCCGAATTGTTTATTTGTATCCACACAACGGTCGCTTCCTAAGATCGCGGAGTCGCACTGACCTCTGCCTTGCAGCTTGTAGTGGGGAACAGTTTGCGCTGCTTGTTTTACTTAGCACCAGGTCCCACACACTGACTAATTTCAATCCTTGTTCTTTTTGTTGAAATTGTTTTTCTGTTTTTCAACTTTAGGGCACAAAGTCTACAGGAAGACCACACATACACCTAGATACCTTCACAGAAATTCCAGTCACCATTCCAAGCAGAAAAGAGGTGAGAAGTCTAGAGTTTCTAATGGAAAAGAATCAACTAAAGGCAAAGTTTTGCTTCTATTTGTAAAATCTGTCACGGATCGCATCAGCGAAGTACTCAGAAAAAACGGTGTTGATACAGTATTTAAACCAACAAGACAGGTGAACACTTAAAAGGACCTACGCTCGCCGCTTGTCACAACAGGGGTATATGAAATACTATGCACTTGAGGCCAAGTATACACAGGAACTATAAAAAGAAGCACTAACAGAAGAACAATTGTCACCAGGACTAGACGGGTAAATCAGCAGTAGCAGAACACACACTAGGACCGGGAAACCACCAAATTCATTTCTCTGACTCTGTGGTTTTGGCAAGATCTAATAATTGCTACGCTAGGGGTTACAGAGAGAGACCATAGAAATTCAGAAGTATAAATACAATTTCAACGGGAAAAAAGAAGGGTTGAAAATAGACGATGTTTTGGCCCTAGTGCTAAATAAAACAAGCAGCACAAACTCTTCCCCACTACAACCCCCGTAGCATGTTGGCGCGACTCCGCGATCTTACGCCGCGACCTGATGACGTCACGAAACGACCGTTGCGTGGATACGTATAAAAAGTTCGAATTCCCGAGCTTCTTTGAGTTTGCAACAGCTTTCTGACTCGTTAAAGCAGCTGATGAAGTCTCCAGCAGTGGGGCAAAGATTTATGCCTTAGACCACGATCGTACGCCCATAAATAAACCATCAGCAATATCGTAAATAACGCTAGTGAAAGCCTACACTGTGTGATTAAACATTTGACCGTTGGCGCTACCTTTCTTTGTATACGCTCTATGTCTCCTGTTAGTGCGACCAAATATGAAACTCATAACCTTGAACAGTATTGAAGCATGGGCCATAAAAGTATTTTATATGCAATCTTTTTTGTAGGCCAACTGCAGTTCCTTATTATACCAGCAAAGAATTGTAGCCTGCCATTTGCTGTAGTGCAACTGAGTCTGTATGGAGCATCGTCTCAAATTGACACATGGATGATAAAACGTTCTACCAGCACAAAATCGTTTTAGTCCGCCGGTGACATTTAAATACCACAACTATAATCTGACTGCAAGACGCGTGATTACATTCAACCGCCTGGTATCGGTGGTCAAGTATGAAAGCGTGACAACATCGTTACTTTCTATTGTTGACGTAAGGGAATATGGAACATTGTGACAAGCTCCGTAACTTTTTATTGATGTAAGTGCTATACGACCGTTGCGCTGTGCCGTACGTCAAATTCGTGTTATTTGGCTGCCTGCGTGCCTATGAAATTGGACGTGTGTGACGACGGAGACATTCAGAGGGAGCAAGAAACTCAAATTATGTACCAGCATCGAACGTTAGATTTCTCCGCGGAAATGCATGGCTGCACGGTATTTACCCTAAGCAGGTAAAGGAGGCAGAGACGATCTAAAGGAAAATGACATGTTTTTCCACGGGTTTATATAATAAGTGCGAGAGTTTTACGTAGGTGCTCATCAAATTCCAGTGGCAGATGGTAGAAGAGGATTGTTGTGCACCACGGAGAGGATTACCGATCTATTTCCGAGAGCCTGAGTTCATAAACAACTCAGATAACATCTTACTTCCTCCCACCTCAATCTTGTTAAATGGCCACAATGCGAAAATCAGATAAATTATTGTTCATCCGGAGACTCACCGACGATCCGCGCACAGTGTAGGGGAGAAGTGCTAGTGTTATTAGAAGTACCCTCCCCCGCATACCGTAAGATTACTTCCAGATTTGGATGTCAGTGCAGGTACAGATGTAGAAGGAGGAGCACCATGACATATAACTCACCACAACGTACGGAGACACTATGCAAGTGAGATCCTATGAATTTCGTGCAAGAGCATATTAGTGACATGCCGTATTGCATTCTGTGGGGACTCGAATCTCGAATGAAACTCTGCAAGCTGCAACCTGATAATCAGAAGATATGAAACGAGAAATTAGAGCTCATAGGGAGGTATTAAGACAGTCGTTTTTCCGTCGCAATATTTGCGTGTTGGACAGGAAAAGAAATGACTATTAGTGGTACAGAGTATCCTCCGCCACGCACCGTATGGAGGGTTGCGGTGTGGCTATGCAGATGTATTTGTAGAATGGCCACGGGTGAAGACTATCTAATCCGATCAGGCAACTAAACCCACCCCGTGGGATATACCAGCCAACAACACCATACGACTTTTAATTTTGATCGCTATCAGCTAGCGAAGATCTGAAAAGGGCGACGTGATTAGTCTTGAAGTCTTCGGTATTGCACTTGATTTCGCGCGGTCTTCGTCAATAGATGCAGTGAGTGTAACTTTTAGTTGACAGCCACCACATAAATACCCGCTTTAGTAGCCGAAGTTACAGAGGCACGATAGTGATTGTGAAGACAACAGGTGAAGGAAGATTACATTTTAGTCTCCATTTGACGAAGAGGTCATTACAGGCAAAGCATAATGTACGCAGAAACTATCCCGCCCTGTCCCATTAAAACATAAAAAAACCACGGGGAACCTGACGACTCTTAGGACGGACATCAGCTTTGTACCATAGCTACAGCTAGACAACTCTTTCTGATTGTTCTAGTGTATATTTTGTTTATCACTTATAACACAAGTAACGTAACACACCAATCGCATCATACTGCAAAACATTTGATATTTTAGCGTATACGCTGTCTGTTATTGTAATGTATACGGTGTCACAAACAAAGGAAAGGAACTACGGATGTTAGAGTTCAACGTCCCATCGACGACGAAGTCATTAGGGACGGACCACATGAGACACGTTGTCGGTAGTCTTTACGAAACGGGAACCACACTTTAGGTTTGTTTATCTTGTTTTCCGATGTCTACAGTTTTCCAAATGTCGATATGTGTCCTTTGAAAAAGATACGACCGATTACCTTCTCCAGTTCGAGCTTGTGATACGTCTTCAATTGTTTCGTCGTCGATGGGGCCTTAAACTCTTATCCTCCCTTTCCATTTAGTTTCACATACCTTCTGCATTAACTGCTACGTTATAGTTCTTGTGTTCCGTGTACGAATATCTAATTGCTTTAATCTTTTGAAACCAAAATAATTTATTTATTGTCAATATTATACAATTTGTGCGAACGTGCTATTGTGCTTGATACCGATTACTTCACGCAAAGCGGAATATCCTTAATGTTGACCCATTCTACAACTGCATTACTTCTGTTATAAGATCGGGTTTCTGTTCAAAGAAATGAAACTACCCCAATTCTGACAAGCAAGGAACAGCAATATGGGGCTGCGGAACCTGTCTGAGACTTACGCTAACGATCCCCTGTAAGCACTAAATATCACCTTTGCAGGTACGCAATAACCGAGGAAATTGAGGAGTAAGAAATGACTTCATCTGTTTACCGGCTACTGAGAAGTAAGGAAACGAAACACACATCGGGAGCTCTAACACATACAGGATCATTAGCGTTAATTATTCAAGACTTGTGGTATAAAATAATCTCAGGTCTATATCTACATGTAAATTTGCATTTGCACTCCAGAACAATATTGAGGAGTGTCACAGAACTTACATCGTGTACCACAATTGTTTCCCTCTCCTCTCCCCCCCCCCCCCCCCCTATCATGGTATCCCCTGTAAATACAATACAACGGCACAAAAGCTGTTCTTTCTTTGTAGTTCTTTCTAATGTTTATCATTTCAGATTAGCAAGCGACAAGTGGAGTTTTGAGAGAGCTACTCGAGTATCTGGCGTCCAGATCAGGTTGAGCTGATTGGGAAAACCGAGTCAGATGGAGAGCAGCTTGTTACGTCACCAGTGCGAACAACGCTTACGAAAGCCACTCGAAAAGGTTAGACTTGCCAAAATACAACACATCACTAGCAAACACCGTTACTTCTGAAATAAATTTTTATGAACAACCTCTGAAGAGGCATTTCCAAACATTTTTATGGAACGCGTTACCTGACAATCGCATACAGTCGAGACATTATCCCGAGGAAAATGTGGCAGAAATTCAAACCGGTACTGAAAAAGGTGAACAGGTCTTCTCCCTGTATGCCATTAAGAAAAAGACTAACATTAGAACCAGTCCTCTTTAAAAACTCATCCTGAAATTATCACCTTCTTGTCAGAATTAAATGCAGATACTCATCGACAGGGACACAGTACGATCTGTCTTCTATAAAAAAGAGTCTACATATAATCTCAGTGACGTTTCTCATTCTCAGAATGTAACGTCGCAAATCACAGATCAGTTCAAAACATGTACATGCAACGTCGTAGATCACGAAGCCATTAAAAAAGGATCAATCGCTCGTTTTATTAAGACTGGTATTGGAAAGCAGATGTATCCTTGTTAAGGGAGCATCTAAGCATTTCCATAATATGATTCAGAATAGCTGTGGAGAACCAGTATGAGGAGGTTCGCATGGAAATTGAAAACGAGTGCTTCCAAACAGTTCAGTATACTTGATGCAGCCGCCAGTCACTCTGTACCAATTCATTTCAAAAATATTTTAATTACGTACTAAATTTAATTGTGTACAGGTAAAATGTTTAATATTTCTCGACATTCCGATCATGTTTTGTAAACGAGTAACTAATCACCTCTTGTATTCATACCAGATACAGAAACTTGGACCGAGCGGTGTGGCGCAGTGGTTAGACACTGGACTCGCATTCGGGAGGACGACGGTTCAATCCCGCGTCCGGCCATCCTGATTTAGGTTTTCCGTGATTTCCCTAAATCGCTCCAGGCAAATGCCGGGATGGTTCCTCTGAAAGGGCACGGCCGACTTCCTTCCCAATCCTTCCCTAATCCGATGAGACCGATGACCACGCTGTCTGGTCTCCTTCCCCAAACGAACCAACCAACCAACCAACCAGAAACTTGTATAAAACTCGAAACTGATAGCATTGAGATTCTTTGGGAAATTTAAGCACATATGGTGAAAAGTCTAGGCTAGTAAGCAAGAATTTCAACTCCACCGAGATGGAAACTGAGACTGCATGCAAAATATCCTCAGAAGGACTCAGTATCAGCATTGGGTGTAAATGAGATCGACCATCAGACTCTCCTTCAGGTGTAACCTAAACCTTTAGAGGAAACCTATGTTTACCAGAACAGAAGTACCCTAATCACACTGTTATCATTGGAAGAAACTTAAATCATTCAACAATCAATTGAGAAAATTACAGTTTTGTAAGTAGTGGGCGTGATAAGACGTCGTGCAAAAAATTATTAATGACGGTTACTGATAATTAATTACAAAAGGTTTTTCGGAGGATCACTCATGATGGGAATATACTGGATCTAACAGGAACAAATAGACCTCACCAGAGCTCTTGATACTGCTTTTATTTTCTCCAGAAGTCTCTTTAATCTTTCAGTATGCGGCGTCTGTCTTTCCCTTAGTTATGCCTGTTTCTACAACCTTGCATTCATGGTCTAGCCATTTATGCTTAGAGATTTTGCACTTTTTTTCAGTCTCATTTTTCAGATAACTGCATTCCTTTTACCTACTTCATTTGCTATACTTTTTCCATTCGTCAATTAGATTAAGCATATCGTGCGTTACCCAAAGATTTCTGTTGGGTTTTTTCCTTTTCCCTACTTGATCATCTACTACGTTCCTTATTTAATCTCTCAGGGCTACCCATTTGTCTTGTATTGCGTTCCTTAGTCCTGTTTCGGTCAGTTGTTACCTAATGGTCTCTCTGAAGTTTCCTTTCAAATTATCGATTTCCGATCGCCTTAATTTCCCACCATCTTGGAATTTACTCAGTTCTAATCTGCAGTTCATAATCAGTAAAGTATGGTCAGACACCACATCTGCATCTGGAAATACACTCCTGGAAATGGAAAAAAGAACACATTGACACCGGTGTGTCAGACCCACCATACTTGCTCCGGACACTGCGAGAGGGCTGTACAAACAATGATCACACGCACGGCACAGCGGACACACCAGGAACCGCGGTGTTGGCCGTCGAACGGCGCTGGCTGCGCAGCATTTGTGCACCGCCGCCGTCAGTGTCAGCCAGTTTGCCGTGGCATACGGAGCTCCATCGCAGTCTTTAACACTGGTAGCATGCCGCGACAGCGTGGACGTGAACCGTATGTGCAGTTGACGGACTTTGAGCGAAGGCGTATAGTGGGCATGCGGGAGGCCGGGTGGACGTACCGCCGAATTGCTCAACACGTGGGGCGTGAGGTCTCCACAGTACATCGATGTTGTCGCCAGTGGTCGGCGGAAGGTGCACGTGCCCGTCGACCTGGGACCGGACCGCAGCGACGCACGGATGCACGCCAAGACCGTAGGATCCTACGCAGTGCCGTAGGGGACCGCACCGCCACTTCCCAGCAAATTAGGGACACTGTTGCTCCTGGGGTATCGGCGAGGACCATTCGCAACCGTCTCCATGAAGCTGGGCTACGGTCCCGCACACCGTTAGGCCGTCTTCCGCTCACGCCCCAACATCGTGCAGCCCGCCTCCAGTGGTGTCGCGACAGACGTGAATGGAGGGACGAATGGAGACGTGTCGTCTTCAGCGATGAGAGTCGCTTCTGCCTTGGTGCCAATGATGGTCGTATGCGTGTTTGGCGCCGTGCAGGTGAGCGCCACAATCAGGACTGCATACGACCGACGCACACAGGGCCAACACCCGGCATCATGGTGTGGGGAGCGATCTCCTACACTGGCCGTACACCACTGGTGATCGTCGAGGGGACACTAAATAGTGCACGGTACATCCAAACCGTCATCGAACCCATCGTTCTACCATTCCTAGACCGGCAAGGGAACTTGCTGTTCCAACAGGACAATGCACGTCCGCATGTATCCCGTGCCACCCAACGTGCTCTAGAAGGTGTAAGTCAACTACCCTGGCCAGCAAGATCTCCGGATCTGTCCCCCATTGAGCATGTTTGGGACTGGATGAAGCGTCGTCTCACGCGGTCTGCACGTCCAGCACGAACGCTGGTCCAACTGAGGCGCCAGGTGGAAATGGCATGGCAAGCCGTTCCACAGGACTACATCCAGCATCTCTACGATCGTCTCCATGGGAGAATAGCAGCCTGCATTGCTGCGAAAGGTGGATATACACTGTACTAGTGCCGACATTGTGCATGCTCTGTTGCCTGTGTCTATGTGCCTGTGGTTCTGTCAGTGTGATCATGTGATGTATCTGACCCCAGGAATGTGTCAATAAAGTTTCCCCTTCCTGGGACAATGAATTCACGGTATTCTTATTTCAATTTCCAGGAGTGTATTTTGCACATGTTCAGAAATGTAAAACTGTGTGCTTCATAAAACGAAGAAACATAGTATGTTTTAGGTACAATATCACTGAATCACAATAATGGACTCAGTCAACTCATACAAATACCTAGGTGTACCAGTTTGTAGACATAGAACATGGAAAGATCCATAGGCTCATTTGTAGACAAAGCAACTGGCAAACTTCGATTCATTGATAGGATAGAAGGATAGATTGACTGTAATCTATAAAGAACCCATCCTAGATCACTGCTGAAGATTTTGGGACCCTTACCAAACAGTGTTAACATGGGTTATTGAAGTTAACCTAAAAAGAGCAGTAAGAGTGGTCTTAAAAGTTTTTTAACTGACGCGAGTTCGTAACGGAAATACTGAAAAAACTATACTGAAAGACCAAAAGTATCACATGAAAGACTTCTAACATAATTTCAAGAACCAGCTTAAAGTGAGTAATCTAGGAATAAACGTTAGCCCCCAACGTATCCCACCCGTAGGGATCGCGAGAACAAGGTTAGTATAATTACAGAGCTCACAGAGGCATTTAAGCACTCATTCTTCCCACGGTCCATACGTGCGTGGAACGGAAAGAAAACCTAGCAAACAGTAACGCTGGAAATACCCTCTGTTCTGTGCCTTACACGGGTATGATGAATATACGAGTACGTGCTGAAGAGTAACGTCTCCGAATTTTTATGTTGTACCTCTTAAAGCTTTTTAAATAAAACAAACGTTATTAACATTCCACATTTTTATTCTTCATGTCTACCTATTTATTCCTGAGCATAGTTACCCTGGTGACGGACATATTTCTCCCAAAGAGAGACCAGTTTGTTGGTATCGTCACTGTAGAATGATTGGCTTGTGACGTAGCCAAAACCTCACCTCAGCTTGCACCGCTTCTTTACTATTAACGTGAAGTCCTTGACAGTGTCCCTTACGTTTTGGAAACAGATGAAAACCGAATGGGGCCAAGTCAGGACTGAATGGAGGATGATCGATGACAGTGAACCGAAGGCGTCTGATTGTTGCAGATGTCACAGCACTCGTGTGTTGTCTGGCATTATCATGCTAAAGGAGAGGGTGTTCCATGTGTGGACGAACTCTTAGAATTCGTGCCTTCAGTTTTCTTAGGGTCTCTAAAACATCGACGTAGTAACGTTACACACTGCCACGTTACACACTACAATTCGTAGCCCTCCAGCGGCAGTGGGCTGCGGATATGAAGACATTAAGAATAATGATAAAGAATGTTACTAACGTTTGTTTATTTAAAAAACTTTTAGAGTTTTTGCATAAGAAATGCGAAGGCATTACTTTTCACCAAGCCCTCTAACATATAGCTGTAGATGTGAGATAATTCCCCTATCTAAGAAACAATATTACACAGAATGGGCGAAATAAGGAATGTACACTAATGGCCATTAAAATTGCTACACCAAGAAGAAATGCAGATGATAAACGGGTATTCATTGGACAAATATATTATACTAGAACTGACATGTGATTACATTTTCACGCATTTTGGGTGCATAGATCATGAGAAATCAGTACCCAGAACAACCACCTCTGGCCGTATCAAAAATGGTTCAAATGGTTCTGAGCACTATGGGACTCAACATCTTAGGTCATAAGTCCCCTAGAACTTAGAACTACTTAAACCTAACTAACCTAAGGACATCACACACACCCATGCCCGAGGCAGGATTCGAACCTGCGACCGTAGCAGTCCCGCGGTTCCGGACTGCAGCGCCAGAACCGCTAGACCACCGCGTCCGGCTCTGGCCGTATCAACGGCCTTGATACGCCTGGGCATTGAGTCAAACAGAGCTTGGATGGCGTGTACAGGTACAGTTGCCCATGCAGCTTCAACACGATACCACAGTTCATCAAGAGAAGTGACTGGCGTATTGTGACGATCCAGTTGCTCGGCCAACATTGACCAGACGTTTTCAATTGGTGAGAGATCTGGAGAATGTGCTGGCCGGGGTAGCAGTCGAACATTTTCTGCATCCAGAATGGCCCGTACAGGCCCTGCAACATGCGGTCGTGCATTATCCTGCTGAAATGTAGGGTTTCGCAGGGATCGACTGAAGGGTAGAGCCACGGGTCGTGACACATCTGAAATGTAACGTCCACTGTTCATAGTGCCGTCAATGCGAACAAGAGATGACCGAGGCGTGTAACCAATGGCACCCCATACCATCACGCCGGGTGATATGCCAGTATGGTGATGACGAATACACGCTTCCAATGTGCGTTCACCTCGATGTCGCCAAACACGGATGCGACCATCATGATGCTGTAAACAGAACAAGGATTCATCCGAAAAAATGACGTTTTGCCATTTGTGCACCCAGGTTCGTCGTTGAGTACACCATCGCAGGCGCTCCTGTCTGTGATGCTGCGTCAAGGGTAACCGCAGCCATGGTCTCCGAGCTGATAGTCCATGAGGCTGCAAACGTCGTCGAACTGTTCGTGCACATGGTTGTTGTCGTGCAAACGTCCCCATCTGTTGACTCAGGGATCTAGACGTGGCTGCACGATCCGTTACAGCCACGCGGATAAGATACCTGTCATCACGACTGCTACCGATACGAGGCCGTTGGAATTCAGCACGGCGTTCCGTATTACCCTCCTGAACCCACCGATTCCATATTCTGCTAAAAGTCATTGTATCTCGACCAACGCGAGCAGCAATATCGCGATACGATAAACCGCAATCGCGATGGGCTACAATCCGACCTTTATCAACGTCGGAAACGTGATGGTACGCATTTCTCCTCCTTACACGAGGCATCACAACAACGTTTCACCAGGCAACGCCGGTCAACTGCTGTTTGTGTATGAGAAATCGGTTGGAAACTTTCCTCATGTCAGCACGTTGTAGGTGTCGCCACCGACGCCATCCTTGTGTGAATGCTCTGAAAAGCTAATCATTTGCATATTACAGCATCTTCTTCCTGTCGGTTCAATTTCGCGCCGGCCGGGGTAGCCGAGCGGTTCTAGGCGCTAGAGTCTGGAACCGCACGAGCGCAATTTTAATGGCCAGTAGTGTATTAGAACTAGATTAGCTCAGACGAAGAAAGCTTTCTTGTAAGCTATGTGTGTCCGACCCCTGTGTAATGCGGGATTGACCACTAGATGCCACAAGATAAGGGCACATCCGTATAAAAGGAGGCGAAGAGATGCAGTAACAATAGAACAGATAGATCAGGAGAGCTAAGTGATTATGAACGTGGGCTAGTCGTGGGATGTCACTTGCATAACAAATCCATCAAGAATATTTCAACCTTTCTAAACCTGTCCAAATCGACTGTTGGTCATGTGACTGTGAAGTGCAAACGCGAGGGAATATCGAGATCTAAACCAAGACCCAGCAGTCCAGTCAGCACAACGACTGCGTAGGGAATTAAAAAGACGGGTTACAATGATCGAGTAGTTTCTCATAAACCACAGATTTCTGTAGGCAATTCTAAGCGATGCTACAGGGAATGTAAAGAGCGGCTCCACTCGACGAAGGATGAAGAGTAATTTGGAGTAATAAATGAAGATATGTCGTTACTGTCGGATGGAAGGGCTTGGGTTTGGCGAATGCCTGGAGGACTTTACCAGCCATAATGTGCAATTACAACAGTGAAGTACAAAGGAGATGGCGTTAAATTACGATTGTTTTTTTTTCGTGTTTAGGATGTGGCACCCTTATTGCGCTTAATAAAACGCTAAATGCGGAAGGATATGAACACATTTTACAGCACTCTGTACAGCATGCAGTAGAGGATCAGCTCGGAGGCAGTAACTGTTTGTATCAGCACGACAAAGCAACCTGTCATAAAGCAGCATCTGTGAGGCATTGCTTTGTGGACAATTACATTCCTGAAATGAACTGGCCTGCCATAAGTCCACACTTGAAAGCAATGAGGCTTCTTTTGGATGAATTAGTACGGTTGCTTACTTCCATACCTCTGCGTCCAACACCACTACCACCTCTGCTATTGTCTCTTGAGGAAGGCTGGCCTGCCATTCCTTCACAGACATTCTGGCACCTCATTGAAAGTGACCCCAGTTAACGCCGTCATAAAGGCAAAGGGTGGCAGATCATATACTTATCTCCACTAATAGGTGTCCCGGTACTTTTGATCAGAGAGTGTGTAAATGAGCTTCGCTTGTTTCAAAGTCTCTCCATGGAGGGTAACGTCCCAGGGATTCCTCGTATCCCGTTGCTACACCTAATTTACACTGACCTAACGCTCACGCCCTCTTCTCGATATCACCTGTTTCAACTCGCCACTCGCTACTCAAGCTAACCCTTCAGTCTTCCCAAAGTTCCTTCTATATCACCCTGAAATATGTCATATCATACGGTGCTACCATGTTACTGCTACCATCGTATTATGAGAAAGAGATAAGAGAGAGTATCACGCTTGAGGAAGCATGTATAACTAATAACTACCTCCCTCCATATGTAGATACTGAAACGTCCCCTTAGAAAAATTAATGAATTACTCTGCTGGTAAACCCCTTACGTTATTTGATTTTTAAACAGCTGAGCAGAACTGAACGTACTCAAACATTTCGCTCTTTGCTTATTCTGATCAACACTAAACGGACACACAACATATTTAGCGCAACGCAATCTGACTTTCAATAATCCCTACAAAAGAATGGCCCTGACTAACAATAACCTATACCTCTCATGAATCACTTACGTCACAAAAATCGTCGTTACTCGAACTACTGCAAAACATCGAGCGTCAATACTGCCAGCTAAATAAAAGATTCTAACTACTGAAGGCACTAACTACTGATAGGCATACTAAGCAAACGAAAGATTTTGATAGAGAACAAACAATGTATTACCTTAATAATGTTCAAAAGTCATCATATATATATCAGTCATGATATCCAGTATTACAAATTTACTCTATCTGATGGACACAGCGAAGCGAAATGTACTGTGAGGAGGGCTATGCGAGAGGCGTTCAATGAATTCGAAAGTAAAGTTCTATGTACTGACTTGGCAGAAAATCCTAAGAAATTTTGGTCTTATGTCAAAGCGGTAGGTGGATCAAAACAAAATGTTCAGACACTCTGTGACCAAAATGGTACTGAAACAGAGGATGACAGACTAAAGGCCGAAATACTAAATGTCTTTTTCCAAAGTTGTTTCACAGAGGAAGACTGCACTGTAGTTCCTTCTCTAGATTGTCGCACAGATGACAAAATGGTAGATATCGAAACAGACAACAGAGGGATAGAGAAACAATTAAAATCGCTCAAAAGAGGAAAGGCCTCTGGACCTGATGGGATACCAGTTCGATTTTACACAGAGTACGCGAAGGAACTTGTCCCCCTTCTTGCAGCGGTGTACCGTAGGTCTCTAGAAGAGCGTAGCGTTCCAAAGTATTGGAAAAGGGCACAGGTCATCCCCGTTTTTAAGAAGGGACGTCGAACAGATGTGCAGAACTATAGACCTATATCTCTAACGTCTATCAGTTGTAGAATTTTGGAACACGTATTATGTTCGAGTATAATGACTTTTCTGGAGATTAGAAATCTACTCTGTAGGAATCAGCATGGGTTTCGAAAAAGACGGTCATGTGAAACCCAGCTCGCGCTATTCGTCCACGAGACTAAGAGGGCCATAGACACGGGTTCACAGGTAGATGCCGTGTTTCTTGACTTCCGCAAGGCGTTCGATACAGTTCCCCACAGTCGTTTAATGAACAAAGTAAGAGCATATGGACTATCAGACGAATTGTGTGACTGGATTGAGGAGTTCCTAGATAACAGGACGCAGCATGTCATTCTCAATGGAGAGAAGTCTTCCGAAGTAAGAGTGATTTCAGGTGTGCCGCAGGGGAGTGTCATAGGACCGTTGCTATTCACAATATACATAAATGACCTGGTGGATGACATAGGAAGTTCACTGAGGCTTTTTGCAGATGATGCTGTGGTGTATCGAGAGGTTGTAACAATGGAAAATTTTAGTGAAATGCAGGAGGATCTGCAGCGAATTGACGCATGGTGCAGGGAATAGCAATTGAATCTCAATATAGACAAGTGTAATGTGCTGCGAATACACAGAAAGATAGATCCTTTATCATATAGCTACAAAATAGCAGGTCAGCAACTGGAAGCGGTTAATACCATAAATTATGTGGGAGTACGCATTAGGAGTGATTTAAAATGGAATGATCATATAATGTTGATCGTCGGTAAAGCAGATGCCAGACTGAGATTCATTGGAAGAATCCTAAGGAAATGCAATCCGAAAACAAAGGAAGTAGGTTACAGTGCGCTTGTTCGCCCACTGCTTGAATACTGCTCAGCAGTGTGGGATCCGTACCAGATAGGGTTGATAGAAAATATAGAGAAGATCCAACAGAGAGCAGCGCGCTTCGTTACAGGATCATTTAGTAATCGCGAAAGCGTTACGGAGATGATAGATAAACTCCAGTGGAAGACTCTGCAGGAGAGACGCTCAGTAGCTCGGTACGGGCTTTTGTCAAAGTTTCGAGAACTACCCTCACCGAAGAGTCAAGCAGTATATTGCTCCCTCCTACGTATATCTCGCGAAGAGACCATGAGGATAAAATCAGAGAGATTAGAGCCCACACAGAGGCATACCGACAATCCTTCTTTCCACGAACAATACGAGACTGGAATAGAAGCGAGAACCGATAGAGGTACTCAAGGTACCCTCCGCCACACTCCGTCAGGTGGCTTGCGGAGTATGGATGTAGATGTAGATGTAGACACACGTTCTCAAAATTCTGCTATCTCTCTCCCCACATCCATCACTGCTGGCGGCTCACCTCCAACTGCACAACGCTACGCGCTGTTCACATCCAACTGCCCAACACTACAATAGCAAATTCCAACAATGCAAACCAGCCACAGACTGCACACAGCACAGTCAGTGATTTTCATACAGAGCGCTACGTGGCGTTACCTACATAAAAACCTAAACAGCCTACTTACAATACAACTGAGCAAGGACAGCTACGAATTACAATTTGCCAAACACTGTATGCTAGATTTTGGCGACAATACGCAGAGGAAAGTCGTTGGTACATAACACTCAATCTCGTCAAAACCTAGAAAATAAGAACAGGACTAATCATCTGCCAATGACGCATCCTCCACTTTCACCCCACCATCCACAACTATCCCGTAGAACTCAACGGTGCACTAAAATACTTGCATTAAACATTCGACAAATAATAATCCGTCAACTCATAATATTCCCGATTGTCTGTTGTTCTTTTCAAATCTATCGTTAGCTGTCCTTTCAGTAGAAGATCCAGTACCGCAAACGCAAAATCCGTCAACAAGCACCGGAAGACCTATCGGTACCGACCGTGTCATCCTCTACCGATGGCGGCAATGGATGCGGTATGGAGGGGCGCGGGGTCAGTGCACCGCTGCAGCCGCTACTGCTCGGTCAAGTAGCTCCTCAGTTGGCATTACGACGCTGAGTGCACCCCATTCTAGTCCCACCCCCTCTCCCCCTTCTCCCCTGCCACAAGAAAAATTCCAGGCAATACGAGGAATAGAATCCGGATCCTTCGTGTAACAGTCAATCGTGCTGACCACTCTGCTACATATGCAAGAGGTCCAGTACTGTTTGTTACCTACCGTACATGTGTTATCTGAAACGGGATAGTGTAAATAAGAGCTGTAATCACATATGTTAGAAACTACAGAGGACCCGCCAGGGTAGCCGAGCGCGCTAACGCGCTGCTTCCTGGACTCGGGTAGGCGCGCCGGCCCCGGATCTAATCCGCGCGGCGGTTTAACGACATGGGCTGGTGTGCCGGCAAGCCTGGATGTAGTTTTTAGGCGGTTTTCCACATCCCGCTAGGTGAATACCGGGCTGGTCCCCACGTTCCGCCTCAGTTACACGTGTCGCAGACATTTGAAACACGTCCGCACTATTTCACGATTTCCACTAGACGCAGACAGTTGGGGTACACTGATTCCATCCTGGGGGGTACGGGGTGGCGGCAGTAAGGCATCTGGACATCCGTAACACTAACACTGCCAAATCCGTTGTAACCACGCCGACCGGCGATCGCTGCGGGACTATGGCGTAAGCGAAAGAAAGAAACTACAGAGGACGCAAGGTAGAACTCAATTCACAAACAGATGGCGCCCATGTCTTCCTTCCCTCAGGTTACCTTGACGACTGTGGCGTCAGGAAGGGCATCCGGCCACAAAGTAAACATAATATGCAAAAATTTGCCCCATACTGGAAAAGCCAACCTCATAAGAGAAGAAATAAACGATAGGGTAAAAAAGAAGGTGGCATATCCGCTTATAGTGTGCGTAGTGTTATGGTATGAAAAAGCTGTGTATAGTGTGTCTAGTGTGGTCAGTGCCTGGGGCTGAGAAACTAATGAACATTGTAGCGCATGTCTTTTACATTATTAAGTAACTTCTTTGCAAAACAGTATCGTACCCAAGACATAAGCAGAATGGGGTAACACTGTTTTAAACAGACCGATCTTATATTCAGAAGGGCTGGGGCTTCAATTTTCATCTGGCCATACTGATTCAGATTTTTCGTGGTTTACCTAAATTACTTCAGGCAAATATGGAGATAGTTCCTTCCGTAAGGCGACGACCCACTACCTGTCCCATTCTTGTCAAACTAGACCTGTAAGTATATACTGGGTGTTTCAAAAATGACCGGTATATTTGAAACGGCAATAAAAACTAAACGAGCAGCGATAGAAATACACCGTTTGTTGCAATATGCTTGGGACAACAGTACATTTTCATGCAGACAAACTTTCGAAATTACAGTAGTTACAATTTTCAACAACAGATGGCGCTGCGGTCTGGGAAACTCTATAGTACGATATTTTCCACATATCCACCATGTGTAGCAATAGTATGGCGTAGTCTCTGAATGAAATTACCCGAAACGTTTGACAACGTGTCTGGCGGAATGGCTTCACATGCAGATGAGATGTACTGCTTCAGCTGTTCAATTGTTTCTGGATTCTGGCGGTACACCTGGTCTTTCAAGTGTCCCCACAGAAAGAAGTCACAGGGGTTCATGTCTGGCGAATAGGGAGGCCAATCCACGCCGCCTCCTGTATGTTTCGGATAGCCCAAAGCAATCACACGATCATCGAAATATTCATTCAGGAAATTAAAGACGTCGGCCGTGCGATGTGGCCGGGCACCATCTTGCATAAACCACGAGGTGTTCGCAGTGTCGTCTAAGGCAGTTTGTACCGCCACAAATTCACGAAGAATATCCAGATAGCGTGATGTAGTAATCGTTTCGGATCTGAAAAATGGGCCAATGATTCCTTTGGAAGAAATGGCGGCCCAGACCAGTACTTTTTGAGGATGCAGGGACGATGGGACTGCAACATGGGGCTTTTCGGTTCCCCATATGCGCCAGTTCTGTTTATTGACGAAGCCGTCCAGGTAAAAATAAGCTTCCTCAGTGAACCAAATGCTGCCCACATGCATATCGCCGTCATCGATCCTGTGCACTATATCGTTAGCGAATGTCTCTCGTGCAGCAATGGTGGCAGCGCTGAGGGGTTGCCGCGTTTGAATTTTGTGTGGATAGAGGTGTAAACTCTGGCGCATGAGACGATACGTGGACGTTGGCGTCATTTGGACCGCAGCTGCAACACGGCAAACGGAAACCCGAGGCCGCTGTTGGATCACCTGCTGCACTAGCTGCGCGTTGCCCTCTGTGGTTGCCGTACGCGGTCGCCCTACCTTTCCAGCACGTTCATCCGTCACGTTCCCAGTCCGTTGAAATTTTTCAAACAGATCCTTTATTGTATCGCTTTTCGGTCCTTTGGTTACATTAAACCTCCGTTGAAAACTTCGTCGTGTTGCAACAACACTGTGTTCTAGGCGGTGGAATTCCAACACCAGAAAAATCCTCTGTTCTAAGGAATAAACCATGTTGTCTACAGCACACTTGCACGTTGTGAACAGCACATGCTTACAGCAGAAAGACGATGTACAGAATGACGCACCCACAGACTGCGTTGTCTTCTATATCTTTCACATCACTTGCAGCGCCATCTGTTGTTGAAAATTGTAACTACTGTAATTTCGAAAGTTTGTCCGCCTGAAAATGTACTGTTGTCCCATGCATATTGCAACAAACGGTGTATTTTTATCGCTGCTCGTTTAGTTTTTATTGCCGTTTCAAATATACCGGTCATTTTTGAAACACCCTGTATGTAAATACATGCAAATATGAAGTACGTTATTTTTGGTGTCCTTAAATTGTAACCCGAGAAATTTCCAACATCCATGTAAAAGTGGTCGACGGATTAATAAAACTACAAATACTACTATTACAATCAAGAATCACAGTTTAGCCACAGAATATTACTCATGGCATATTTCGTTGCTAGTTTCCTTGTTGTTGTTGTTGTGGTCTTCAGTCCAGAGACTGGTTTGATGCAGCTCTCCATGCTACTCTATCCTGTGCAAGATGCTTCATCTCCCAGTACCTACTGCAGCCTACATCCCTCTCAATCTGTTTAGTGTATTCATCTCTTGGTCTCCCTCTTCGAGTTTTACCCTCCACACTGCCTTCCAATACTAAATTGGTGATCCCTTGATGCCTCAGAGCATGTCCTACCAAACGATCCCTTCTTATAGTCAAGTTGTGCCACAAATTTCTTTTCTCCCCAATTCTATTCAATACCTCCTCATTAGTTATGTGATCTACCCATCTAATCTTCAGCATTATTCTGTAGCACCACATTTCGAAAGCTTCTATTCTCTTCTTGTCCGAACTATTTATCCTCCATGTTTCACTTCCATACATGGCTACACTCCATACAAATACTTTCAGAAACGACTTCCTGACACTTAAATCTATACTCGATGTTAACAAATTTCTCTTCTTCACAAACGCTTTCCTTGCCATTGTCACTCTAGATTTTGTATTCTCTCTACTTCGACCATAATCAGTTATTTTGCTCCCCAAATAGCAAAACTCGTTTACTACTTTAAGCGTCTCATTCCCTAATCTAATTCCCTCAGCATCACCCAACTTAATTCGACTACATTCCATTATCCCCGTTTTGCTTTTGTTGAAGTTCATCTTATATCCTCCTTTCAAGACTCTGTCCATTCCGTTCAGCTGCTCTTCCAAGTCCTTTGCTGTCTCTGACAGAATTACAATGTCATCGGAGAAACCTTAAAGTTTTTGTTTCTTCTCCATAGATTTTAATACCTACTCCGAATTTTTCTTTTGTTTCCTTTATTGCTTGCACAATATACAGATTGAATAACATCTATGAGAGGCTTCAACCCCGTCTCACTCCCTTCCCAACCACTGCTTCCCTTTCATATCCCTCGATTCTTATAACTGCCATCTGCTTTCTGTACAAATTGTAAATAGCCTTTCGCTCCCTGTATTTTACCCTTGCCTTCTTCAGAATTTGAAAGAGAGTATTCCAGTCAACATTGTCAAAAGCTTTCTCTAAGTCTACAAATGCTAGAAACGTAGGTTTGCCTTTTCTTAATCTAGCTTCCAAAATAAGTCGTAGGGTCAGTATTGCCTCACGTGTTCCAATATTTCTACGGAATCCAAACTGATCTTCCCCGAGGTCGGATCTATCAGTTTTTCCATTCGTCTGTAAAGAATTGGCGTTAATATATTGCAGCCGTGTCTTATTAAACTGATAGTTCGGTAATTTTCACATCTGTCAACACCTGCTTTCTTTGGAATTGGAATTCTTATATTCTTCTTGAAGTCTGAGGGTACTATGCCTGGCTTATACATTTTGCTCACCAGATGGTAGAGTTTTGTCATGACTGGCTCTCCCAAGGCTGTCAGTAGTTCTAATGGAATGTTGTCTACTCCCGGGGCCTTGTTTCGACTCAGGTCTTTCAGTGCTCTGTCAAACTCTTCACGCAGCATCATCATATTTCCCATTTCATCTTCATCTACATCCTCTTCCATTTCCATAATATTGCCCTCAAGTACCTCGCCCTTGTATAGACCCTCTATATACTCCTTCCACCTTTCTGCTTTCCCTTCTTTGCTTAGAACTGGGTTTCCATCTGAGTTCTTGATGTTCATACAAGTGGTTCTCTTTTCTCCAAAGGTCTCTTTAATTTTCCTGTAGGCAGTAACTATCTTATCCCTAGTGAGATAAACTTCCACATCCTTACATTTGTCCTCTAGCCATCCCTGCTTAGCCATTTTGCACTTCCTGTCGATCTCATTTTTGAGATGTTTGTATTCCTTTTTGCCCGCTTCATTTACTGCATTTTTATATTTTCTCCCTTAATCAATTAAATTCAATATTTCTTCTGTCACCCAAGGATTTCTACTAGCCCTCGACTTTTTACCTACTTGATCCTCTGCTGCCTTCACTACTTCATCCCTCAAAGCTACCTACTCTTCTTCTACTGCGTCTCTTTGCCCCATTCTTGTCAATTGTTCCCTTCTGCTCTCCCTGACACTCTGTACAACCTCTGGTTTAGTCAGTTTATCCAGACCCCATCTCCTTATATTCCCACATTTTTGCAATTTCTTCTGTTTGAATCTACAGTTCATAACCAATACATTGTGGTCAGAGTCCACATCTGCCCGTGGAAATGTCTTAAAATTTGAAACCTCGTTCCTAAATCTCTATCTTACCATTACATAATCTGTCTGAAACCTGCCAGTATCTCCAGGCTTCTTCCATGTATACAACCTTCTTTCATGATTCTTGAACCAAGTGTTAACTATGATTAATTTATGCTCTGTGCTAAATTCTACCAGGCGGCTTCCTCTTTCATTCCTTACCCCCATTCCATATTTACCTACTATGTTTCCTTCTCTTCCTTTTCCTACTATCGAATTCCAGTCACCCATGACTATAAAATTTTCGTCTCCCTTCACTATCTGAATAATTCCTTTTATCTCATCATACATTTCTTCAATTTCTTCGTCATCTGCAGAGCTAGTTGGTATATAAACTTGTACTACTGTAGTAGGCGTGGGCTTCGTGTCTATCTTGGCCACAATAATACGTTTACTAATAATTTCCTTAGTATACTATATTAAATTTTTTTAAAGATATACAGTTTCCCAGTATTTCTAGAAATACGAAGTTCCTGTCGTCAGCAGTGCTAATCTTGTTTTATTCGAGTTAATACAAGCAGATGACTCAGGGAAGGTTTTCACCATCATGTAAACGTATAGGAATAGTAATTAAGTTTTTGTATAAAATCAGTTTCATTTTTATTGTTTCACAAATCTAGCTTTCTAAATATAAATTTACTTCTGTAGGCAGAGACGTAATGTAGAATCTACATATTAACGGAAATCTATCTTATTTCTAGATGTTCATCTGAATCATTAATAAAGGAACAATGCGTAACATTTCATTCAACTTGATCGAAAGACGAAACTTGCGTCAACTTAATCTATATCACGCAGCCTTTGATACTTTTCCTTTCATCTTTTGGTCAAATTTCTTGGACAGTTACCCCTTAAGACGCATGATTCTTTCCAAAGAGATTGTTCCCTCCTCCTGACTAATTTCTTCAAAAATTCTTTAGAAATTTTGGGACATAGTCAACTCGGTTCTAGCTACTACCAGATTACTGAGTTAAAAACAAAGTTATTCTTTTGAAACATGACATGATGCCACGGCAAAACCGTGGTCGGAATGGAATTCATTACAACATTATATACTGTCTTTATTATACAAAAAATTTTGGTGATATTCGGTTTCGACTCTTGTGGAATCAGCTGCAGATATAAGTAGGTTACTGCAAAATGTGGTTCTTTTCAGATCTTATTGCAGTGTGACATACGTATCTAATCTTCATAATCAATATAAATTTTCATGTGATGTAAATGGGCTGCAATCTTTTTAGATTTTTCCTTTTCTTGTTAAATACTGTTACGCGTTTTCAAGAGGAAAAGTTCTAAAAATATGGGGTGAACTGATAGTGACACGTTATGTCTAGCCAGCGCTACCCCCAAAAGTTTGGCAGTGTAATAAAGGACCTTAGGACCTTTGTGGGACACTCTTTGCACGGTGCAGCTAATGCAGAGTAAGAAATTCAACATGGCTTGTTGGGCAACTGGTTTTCAGCTGACACACTTTAGAACACGATCCAGCTCAATTAGCGACGTGAAATGTTCACGTGAGGTCGTTTCGCAATGTAAACAGGAAGCAGGTAACTGAACCACGTTGCTACACGAAAGTTCACTGCCACAGTGTGATATCGGGATCCGCGCACGGTTAGTGGCAATCAGCAAATGGGCAATATTTGCTCGGAATGCGCGGCATCTTAAATGTCCCGCTGGTGAAACGTCACGCAACTCAGGACAAGGTCTAACAGCCAAGTGCAGCAGAGCTTTATTTCGGCACGGAACCGCTTTCTTCTTATTTCCGATATGAAATTACTTCGTGAATTCGCTTTCACTTCCGTCGTGGTTTACAGAAATTGTCTGACAGGATTTCCGCTGTTTGTTGTTTTCCCATTACTTTTGGTTTAGAAAGTTGTCATCATAATGAGAATTAGCACCAGAGAAAATTTCTTGAAGCTTATTCCTCGTTTCTGCATTACGTGGCCGGAGATAAAGAGTACTGGAGTAATATTCTGGAAACCTTGAAGAATATGCTAAAAGTAGTTGCGCATATTGTTTGAACATTGAATAATACTAGACTCCAACAATACTAGCAAGGTAATATATACATAAGATTTGTCGATTCGTCTGAAACATGTGGGTCGTGGCTTGTATGAGTCCTTTCTGAAATCGACGGAATTTTTATACAAACGCCGCGCGGTATTAGGCGTCTTGTCACGGTTCGCGCGGCTCCCCCCGTCGGAGGTTCGAGTCCTCCCTCGGGCATGGGTGTGTGTGTTGTCCTCAGCGTAAGTTAGGTTAAGTTAGATTAATTATTATGTTTATTTATTTATTTTATTTATTGTTCCGTGGGACCACATTAAGGAGAAGTCTCCATGGTCATGGAACGAGTCAATACATGAAATTATAACACGATTGTAGAAACAGATAAAATGAAATATAAGAAACATATTCAGTTGTAGATTGTAGAAACAGATAAAATGAAATATAAGAAACATATTCAGGCGACAAGTCGTACGTTTAAAGAAAGAAAATCAACAATGTAACACTGGAATTTGCTTAATTTTTTAGCTCTTCCAGGAGCTCCTCGACAGAATAGAAGGAGTGAGCCATGAGGAAACTCTTCAGTTTGGACTTAAAAGTGTTTGGGCTACTGCTAAGATTTTTGAGTTCTTGTGGTAGCTTATTTAAAATGGATGCAGCAGAATACTGCACTCCTTCCTGCACAAGAGTCAAGGAAGTGTATTCCACATGCAGATTTGATTTCTGCCTAGTATTAACTGAGTGAAAGCTGCTAACTCTTCGGAATAGGCTAGTATTGCTAACAACAAACGACATTGAAGAAAATATATACTCTGAGGGCAATGTCAAAATCCCCAGACTATTGAATAGGGGTCGACAAGGGGTTTTCGAACTTACACCACACATAGCTCGAACACCCCGTTTTTGAGCCAAAAATACCCTTTTTGAATCAGAAGAATTACCCCAAAAAATAATACCATATGACATAAGCGTATGAAAATATGCGAAGTAGACTACTTTTCGTGTTGAAATGTCACTTATTTCAGATACTGTTCTAATGGTAAATAAAGCGGCATTTAGTTTCTGAACAAGATCCTGAACATGGGCTTTCCACAGCAGCTTACTATCTATCCGAACGCCTAGGAACTTGTACTGTTCCGTCTCGCTTATAATATGCCCATTCTGTCTCATCAAAATATCAGTTCTTGTTGAATTGTGAGTTAGAAACTGTAAAAACTGAGTCTTACTGTCATTTAGCATCAAATTATTTTCCACAAGCCACGAACTTATTTCATGAACTACATTATTTGATAATGTTTCAATATTACACACAAGATCCTTCACTACCAAGCAGGTGTCATCAGCAAACAGAAATATTTTTGAATCACCTGTAATACTAGAAGACATATCATTTATATAAATAAGAAACAGCAGTGGCCCCAGCACCGACCCTTGGGGAACGCCCCATTTAACAGTGCCCCATTGGGACTGAACATCACTACCACTCTCAATATTGCGGAAAATTACCTTCTGCTTTCTGTTCTTAAAGTAAGAGGCGAACCAATTGTAAGTTACTCCCATTACTCCATAATGGTCCAACTTCTGCAGTAATATTTTGTGGTCAACACAGGTCAAAAGCCTTCGTTAAATCAAAGAAAACACCTAACGTTCGCAACCTTTTATTTAATCCGTCCAAAACCTCACAGAGAAATGAGACTATAGCATTTTCAGCTGTTAAGCCATTTCTAAAACCAAACTGTACATTTGACAGCAAATTATGTGAATTTAAATCCTCCAGTAACCTTGTATATACAACCTTCTCGATAACTTTAGCAAACACCGGTGGCATAGAAATAGGTCTGTAATTGTCGACATTATCCCTGTCTCCATTTTTATAAAGTGGCTTCTCTACCGAGTACTTTAATTGGTCAGGAAACCGACCACTCCTAAAGGAAAAGTTACAGATATGGCTAAGTACTGGGCCAACATACATGGAACAATACTTCAGTATTCTGCTAGATACCCCGTCATATCCATGAGAGTTCTTGGTCTTTAGTGATTTAATTATTAACTCAATCTCCCTCTTGTCAGTATCATGGAGGAGCATTTCAGGTAACAGTCTCGGAACACTTTTTTCTACGAGCGCTATATGATTCCCTGTTGGGACTAGGTTTCTATTTAGTTCACCTGCTATATTCAGAAAGTGATTATTAAATACTGTACATATATGCGACTTATCAGTAACACGGACATTCCCACTACGCACTGATTCTATATCCTCGACCTGTCTCTGCATACCAGCCACTTCCTTTACGACTGACCATATGGTTTTAATTTTATCCTGAGACTTAGCTATTCTATCTGCATACCACATACTTTTTGCCTTCCTAATAACTTTTCAAGCACCTTACAATACTGTTTGTAATGGGCTGCTGCATTTAGATTGTGACTGTGTCTAACGTTTTGATATAATTGCCACTTTGTTCTACAAGATATTCTTATCCCTTTAGTCAGCCACCGAGGCTGCCTGTTTGTGCTAGTACCCTGTTTTGAACGTTCTAACGGAAAGTAACTTTCAAAGAGCACGAGAAAAGTCTTGAGGAAAGCATTATATTTATCGTCTACTGTATCAGCACTATAAACATCTTGCTACTCTTGTTCCTTGATAAGGTTTACAAAAGTCTCTACAGCAACTGGATCAGCTTTCCGAAAAAGTTGGTAACTATATTTAACATGTGTTGCAGCACAAAAATCTTTTAGACTTAAAATTTGTGCATCATGATCTGAAAGGCCATTCACCTTTTTGCTAACAGAATGCCCTTCTAGTAATGAGGAGTGAACAAAAATATTGTCTATGGTTGTTCTACTGTTCCCTTCACTCTCGTTGGAAAGAATACGGTTTGCATAAGATTATATGGATTAAGGAGGTCTAGCAGCATCCTTTTCCTTGCACAATCACTTATACAATTAATATTGAAGTCACCACATATAACTAACTTTTTGTATTTCCTATAAAGTGAACCAAGAACCTCCTCTAGCTTTAGCAAAAATGTTGTGAAATCGGAGTCTGGGGATCTATAAATAACAACAGTAAGAAGTTTAGCTCCACTAAATTTAACCACACCTGCATAACATTCAAACACCTTTTCAGTGCAGTACTTTGAAACATCAATTGACTCAAATGGGACACCATTTTTCACATACATGGCTACTCCCCCACACCGCAAAGCGCTACTAGAAAAGCTGCCAGCCAATCTGTATCCTGGTAAAGGAAGCCTCTGAATTATCTCCTTATTTAAGAAGTGTTCTGATATACCAATTATTTCAGAGTCAACATCTATAAGCAGTTCACTAAATTTATCTCTAATACCTTGTATATTTTGATGAAATATACTAATTCCCTCCTTAATCGGATATCTAAGCTTTGTCGAAAGTGGTTTCTTTGTTAGAGAGACTTCCCTTAAGCAGGAATACCTATCAGCTGATTTCAATCTAAAAAAGGTACAGCTCTAACACCCACAACTACCGGAATTTTCCCATGAGTGATCCCACCACCCCCACCTATGCTGTCACCTAAAAGCTTTGCCAACCTCCCCTTTCCATACCATGTAAGCCTAGTGACCGATGACCTCAGTCATTTGGTCCCATAGTCTTTACCACAAATTTCCAAATTTTGTACAAACAACAAACAAAACTTCATGGGTTATGTAAGACAAAAGAAACTTCAGGGATGTCGGTTACTGAATTCAGTTGTGACCTACATCTCTATTCTTTTTTTGCAGTAAATACAGATGACTGGCGTCACTGGCGTTATGATATCGATAATGGAAGTAAGAAACTTTGGTGCTGAACTTTCCGTCGACGATGATGTCATTAGAGGCGGAGCACAGGATCATATGGGACGGACATCGGCCGTATCCTCCAAGGAAGCATCCCGAGATGTGCATACTCTATGGTTGTCATCCGTGACCTAATTTGACAAACTGTTAGGTAGCCTCTACAAATCAATATGGAATTTGTCCATAATGTATATTTCCAGTTTCATATCAGAACCCGTATGCCGATCATCAGAATACATAGCGGCAGATATTTGACCTGTGCTATTACCACCTAATTCACACCTCCCTATTCCACGCTTTAAAAAATTGGAAGTTTGTTGTAAGTAAAATATCTGTACGCAAACTGTCAGAATTGTCACTCAGTGTCTCCATTGTCAATTGATCACTTTTCAAGCACAGTCGCAGATAGACGACTTCATTCGTGCATTGGGAGATGTGAAATACTTTCGGTTTTCGAATAGAGGGACCATATCACAAGTAAGACTGTATAAACTAATGTTATTGGCTGTGAAATTAATATTAGACAGTGGCTTGAGCGACACACTTACCTGCGAAACTGAACTCCAGTGATAGTGATTTAGGGTTTTACAAACTTGGAGGAACTGTTAACGACATATTTGGCGTTTCATTCTGTGAATTAGGGTACGTTTGATAGTCATCCATTTCTTTCGGAATCAAAAACGTATCAGCCCTGAAATATACCTTTTCTGGATATCTTGAGGAATGTCCAAACGAAAGGTAGTTAACAGTTTAACTTTACGGCGAAATCGAAGTCATTACTGAGCCGGACCCCAGCTTGTATGGCCAATGACAAAAGAAGTCTTAGTGACAGAACCTGAATTGGTTACGGGCCCATTCACCTCAGTCAGCCCATGAAATAAACTATTTACGATTTTTTTTAAATAATGTACCAATCAAGGTAAATCTTTTTGTGTATTATTTATTGATTCTTGGACAACTTTATTTGATATTTTAAGAAATTCAGTCATCATTGAAAACCCCATCCTAAGAGTTAAAGCTGCTTTGTCCAAACTGAAGTGTGTCCACGACCGACATCCTGCAGTCTGCAAACCTTACTTGAAATCAAAAAACAAATAGTTTTGTAATTTATAGGATATTGCACATGGTGTAATAGCACAGTGTCTTCAAATCTGAAAAGAAATAATAAAATGGCGGACATTTGGAACAAAGATGTAGTTTTGTCGTGTATTTTTGGTCACTTTTTTTAGTAACTGATGAATAAATTAAATCTTAAATAAATCATCTATTACTCCTTGGAGACATGTCTGAGGAGTAATTCAGCCAAATTTCAAATTTTAAGATCTTAGTGTGCGCCGCGCGGCATTAGCCGAGCGGTCTGGGGCGCTACAGTCATGGACTGTGCAGCTGATCCCGGCGGAGGTTCGAGTCCTCCCTCGAGTATGGGCGTGTGTGTTTGTCCTTAGGATAATTTAGGTTAAGTGGTGTGTAAGCTTAGGGACTGATGACCTTAGCAGTTAAGTCCCACAAGATTTCACACGCATTTGAACATTTTGTTAGTGTGCCCACACTCCACTCAGTAAGCTTGAAATACACTGTATTTCAAAAAACTGTGCTATTATACCGTGCGAAATATCTTATAGGTTACGAAATTTGTTTGTCTCTTGAGTTCAGATAAGATTTGCAGACTGCAGGACTTCCGTCATTGAGACAGCTCGTTTTGGACATACCAACTTTAACTCCTTGTATGGCTGGCTTAATGATGACTGAATCTCTTTAAAAAATAAAAAAAATGTCTATGAAGCAATAAATAATGTGAAAAAAGATTTACGTTGATTGTTTCATTAATTTAAAAAAAAACGCTTGTTTTATAAGCTCACTAAGGAGACTGGACCCTTAAGGAGACTACGTAGAACCCAAATCACATGACTGGAAACTCGATCCTACAAAGTATGAATTTAATTCATTAACCAATGTGTCTCAGCTGGTTCTTTTCCAAGTACCGCCATAGATTTTTTTGTTGCTAAGAGATCTCGGAAGGGGTACACACAACCTTGTGCAATAGGAGTGCAATACTGATCAGTGCTAGAACAGAGCGAGATGGCGCATTGGTAAGACACTGGATTCACAGTTCACATCCTCGTCCGGACATCAGATATGGATTTCCATATTTTCTCTACCTCGCTTAATTGAAATGCTAGGGTGATTCCTTTGTAAGTCCCTCGGCGAACTTCCTTTCTCATCCGAGGTTGTGTTCCGACGTTAATGAACTCTTCGTTGACGAGACGTTAAAGCATTCAATTGCGAACACTAGCATATTCGGGATAGGTATTAAGATCCATGGAGAAGAAATAAAAACTTTGAGGTTCGCCGATGACATTGTAATTCTGTCACAGACAGCAAAGGACTTGGAAAAGCAGTTGAACGGAATGGACAGTATCTTGAAAGGAGGATATAAGATGAACACCAACAAAAGCAAAACGAGGATAATGGAATGTAGTCGAATTAAGTCGGGTGATGCAGATGGAATTAGATTAGGAAATGAGGCACTTAAAGTAGTAAAGGAGTTTTGCTATTTGGGGAGCAAAATAACTGATTATGGTCGAAGTAGAGAGGATATAAAATGTAGACTGGCAATGGCAAGGAAAGCGTTTCTGAAGAAGAGAAATTTGTTAACATCGAGTATAGATTTAAGTGTCAGGAAGTCGTTTCTGAAAGTATTTGTATGGAGTGTAGCCATGTATGGAAGTGAAACATGGAGGATAAATAGTTCGGACAAGAAGAGAATAGAAGCTTTCGAAATGTGGTGCTACAGAAGAATGCTGAAGATTAGATGGGTAGATCACATAACTAATGAGGAGGTATTGAATAGAAGTGGGGATAAGAGGAGTTTGTGGCACAACTTGACAAGAAGGAGGGACCGGTTGGTAGGACATGTTCTAAGGCATCAAGGGATCTCAAATTTAGCATTGGAGGGCAGCGTGGAGGGTAAAAATCGTAGAGGGAGACCGAGAGATGAATACACTAAACAGATTCAGAAGGATGTAGGTTGCAGTAAGTACTGGGAGATGAAGAAGCTTGCACAGGATAGGTTAGCATGGAGAGCTGCATCAAACCAGTCTCAGGACTGAAGACCACAACAACAACAGCATGCAACAACGCGATAGACAAAAACTGAAGCAGAATTCTGTTGTTACGCCAGCGTTCTTCACGCAGGACAGTACCATTCTTTTCAAATATTGTGTCGATTGTGTCCTACAGTTGTTTAAAGAAACCGTTGTAGATGTAAGTGTAAAAAAAAAGTAGCTTGCAATGTGTAGCTCTTGTAGTAGTGTCTCTGTAGCGCAAAGAAATAATACGGTAGATCAATGATATCGAACAGATACAAGAATAAATCGTCCATTACTATCGTTAGTACTAGCATTTCACAGACTTCAACGTTTACTGCATTGAAGCGACACAACATCCCATTCTTTTTGATCAAATATATTTGCTTCAGTGTGTCTTTTAACATATCAAGTTGCATTAGTGAACTGCACGCGCTCCAGATGAACTCCGTGAACCCTAGGTACATTCTGCTAATTAGCGTGGGAAAGCGTCCAGAGCTCATTCCCATGCTGACTGGCTTACACCTCGTGCATACTTATACAGCTCATGCGTACTGCGTCACTGAAATGCAAAGTACCTGTGTCGGTAGAATTCGTTATCGGCTTTGACGTTACCATAAACATAAGCATCCACAGCAACCGAAACCTGGGCTATCAGTGTTTAGATTCGTGCTCTTTTTTCGAACTTTTAAAAGTATTTGGAAAAAAGTGGCTATATGTATCATAATCAAAATCGCTATTAATTGTCACTTGGACAGTGATTTGAATATTCGTTTGGTTTCCCTAAATCGCTAAAGGCAAATGGTAGACAAGTTTCGGTGAAAACGATACGGCATATTTCGTCCTCCAGTCCTAATGGCCTTGTCGTCGACAGGATGTTATACGCTGGCCTTCCTTCCTTTCCGAGTATTCGTGTATGTCGTTGCCATTAGCGACTGACTAAAAGACATATTCAGTTTTTTTTTTATTCGATTTTCGCAGTCGTGAGAGGCAGGAGTGCTGCGGCATCTAGTTCTTGTTTCTCTGCTGGCAAAAAGGACGGAACATCCGTCGACATCGAGGTCATTAGAGGCAGCCTCCGCTGACATCACTTGGGGACATGGATGATTACTTTATAAAATGGCTCCTAAGATGTAGTCCACTGCAGACGCAAATAACTACGTTCTACCTCATTAATAACAGCCTACGGCCAGTTTCTGGAGTCACACATTACGGTACAATTCCACCTCTAAATAGTTGGGTGTAGCCTTAGACAAATTCTTAAACCACCTCTTTCTAGAAACTGACTAGTGGAGTTATTACTTACTCAGTAAGTTATTACTTACTCAGAAGACTGGATGGGACTGCATGGGGATCAGAGACAAACACATAACGAACAATAGCTGTAACATTAGTATATTCACAAGTGAAATATTTGTCTGCTGTGTGGCTGAATATCTCCCACACAAGACTATTCACAAAATAGCGAGAGAAAATCCTTGACAGATTTCAACCACGAAGTGCAAACGAATACGAAAGTCATAGCTGCCGAACACTGAGAAATACCTAGATGTTCCCATGGAAAAGTAAGCAAAACAGCTTTACTTGACTTTCGTGGTGGACATGCGAAGCAACTGCGCAAGTTCACTGTCAGACATCTCCTCTCGCCGTATGGACCATAGTTGTCCAACTGCAGCACGCCACTAGCATCTACTTACGTCCAATGGTGACCTATGCTGAGCAACATTCTATCCCCTCATATCGGACGCCAAAGCAGTCGTTGCCAGATTATTCCACAGGATACGGAATAACTGCTCTGTTGCTACCCACGCCGAAACAGAAGAAAGCGCTTCATAGAGACTAAAATCACTTCAACTGACTAGAAGACGGCCCAAGAATTATGTTACACCAGATGGATCGTGGATACATGACGGCTCCCAATCAAATCCACAAACCCTTAACGTCACTAGTTCATTTCAGCTCACCTCCTTCACGTGAGCTAATATAATTGGACATTATGTGATGACGAAATAATTGCATCTCCTTTACATCAATAGGACTTATTAGGATTTTCTGCTTGTGACTGTGATGCCGAAGGATTGGCTTCCGTGACCGTCCTCATGTTTAATGGCAGAGGTAAAACAGGTATTCCCTAAGACACTCGTTTGATGGAAAGTATTCGGCGTTCACCTGTGAGAACCCAACAGTGAACTCGAAGCCGTCCATCTTTTATTCTATTATCAGTGTTATAAATATATTCTGTGTTGTATGTTTACTACAACGTCTATTGGAGTCGACTGTTTCAATAGCATAACAGACATGAGGGGTAAGGAGACACAGCAATAGACAATGTCTGTGAGCGGTTCACGTGGAACGTGATATTGCAATGATCAAATTGCCAAAGTAACTAGAGAATGAACAAGATTTAATCTTTACAGTTGTACTACGGAACAAGATGTTCTTTCAGATACAACATAATATACTTCTCTATACGAAACTAGACATGAGCCGAATAGTTTGGCACCAGTACACTATCTCACGAACAGGCGAAGCAACCATAAATACTTATCTGTGATACGATGTGCTGTTACCACAAACAGTGAACGTTGCTTCGTCTATTTACTAGTATAATAATGTTAGTGAGTTTTTGCGACACATTTTATCTCCTTCAGGAGGAATTGAAACGAAAAAAAGGAACACAATTCTCCAAGACTTCGTTAGTTCGATGGAGTCATTTGAAGCTTCTCTGTTTATGGGTGACACAGAATACAGTAATAACAAGTTACAGGCTTGTTTGACAAATTTAATGACCTTGGACGACCGTATCCAAGACTGCACGAAGTAGAAAACCAAGTTGCTATTTTAATACATGATGAGGTATCAAGCTCTAATGAGATCGGTAATCTTCAAGGCAAAATGCAGTGTTTAGAGAAGGCAGACAGAAGTTTCTGCCCACCATATACTATCTCTTGCCTTTCGCTATTATTACTAAGAACGTTATGAGTCACGCAACGAGAAAGAACAAATTGCTACGTACGAAACACACACGAACACAATTTGCTAAATAAAAGTCATTATATGCTCGCTCTTCTGCGTTTATCTATGGAAGAAGTGGTTGCCTTTACCCCAAATTGAGATAGTTAGTAAAAGAAGACGTTTATCTAAAACATGATCACAATACCGTCTAAGGTTCACAGGAAATTCTACCAGATACAGTTGAAACAATAGGTCTGATCAGAATCTTTTAACTAACATTGCGGTGTGAATATAGAAAAAATTAACATCTAAGATACACGTTCCTTAGCTCTGCACTGTCCACAGCGTGCGTAAATTATCTGGGGAAATACTGTCATCACAAATAGTTTTCAAGATATGATATCGTCTTATAATTTAACTACCGTACTGGTTCTATTTGTTAGTGCTTCAGAGAAGTTCTGAAACCACAAATTCATTAATATCTGTGAAATCCAGACGAATGTTTCAGCATTCTTATTTCAGATTATTAACTTCAACCGAATAGTGTAGTATGTCCACAGATACGATCGATTTTCTAGAAACCTAATTTTTTTCCTTGATTGGACAGTGAGCATGCCTGTGAAGTGTCATATATGTGTACTGTTTGCCTACAATTTAACGCTATAAATCAACATAGCATTCATTTTTATTATTAACATTTAAAAATGGAATAAAATACGCTAACGACATGAGCACATTCTGTTAGCCTTTGCAACAACAAACGCTCATCACATTCCATATTTTCATTTAAAGTTAATTTTCGTTTTCCCTGCACATGCACATTAACACATTCTTTACTTAGATCCTTCAAATAAGTAAAAAAAAAAAATGGCTCTGAGCACTATGCGACTTACCTTCTGAGGTCATCAGTCGCCTAGAACTTAGAACTAATTAAACCTAACTAATCTAAGGACATCACACACATCCATACCCTAGGCAGGATTCGAACCTGCGACCATAGCGGTCGCTCGGTTCCAGACTGTAGCGCCTAGAACCGCACGGCCACTCCGACCGGCTTCAAATTAATAAATCCAAATAACATAAAATGGGCAGCATGCCGCATTTAACGCGTACAAGACAACATATTCATTCTATAGATGTGGAAACTTTACTTCGTTCTATGAGCTACGGAATATAAACTAAAGGTCAAAAATTTTCGATCACTTTTCATACCCAATTATTTGTGGTTAAAACAGGGATTTTGTTTTAAATATACTATCATATTCCTGTTCTGATAATAAAACAAGTATAAACTTGCAAAGATTATGCGTCTCTGTTGTGTATTTGACTGGTTGTTCGCATAGAGGGGCACAGATGGGTACTTACGCCAGTGACGTGCCTTTATCTAAGACTTTTCGGTACCATTCGAATGGCCCTCATTTCTTTGTCTATCTGAGTTGTAATCAGTTCACATTAGTTTACATTGTCTGCATCTAGCAGTGTGTTTTTATACCAGATCAGGTTTATACCAGAGTACCATCTAATAGAACGGAAGTATCAGGTGATTACAATTAAGGTGCAGGTACTCAAGGAGGTCCAGTGTGAGCTACAATTATCGTATGGCAGAGAAACTTCGTTAGATATCCCAATGAGTTAATGCAGAATTAGTTCCAATTTTAGCCACCAGGCGCAAATTGGCGCTGTACAGGATCTCATTAATGTCTCCAGTGCTCATACTGGACAAATTGCGTAAGCGGCGGTTAATAATAAAACAAGCGTTACGCCTTTCCCACTTGAGAGCAGTGTGTTTGTGTACCTGGCAAGGTTCATACCATAATGGGACGGAAGTACCGCATGATCTCATGATTGTAATTAAAGTGCAGCTACTGACAGAGGTCCAGTGTGGACTGTAATTATCGTCTGGCAGCGAAACTTGATAGATATCCCAATGTGTTAAAGTGAAACCGATTTACGTTGGAAAAAAATTAGTTCCAATTTTGCCCACAAAGTGCAAATCTTGCGCTGTACAGCATCACATTGACGTCTCTAGTGCTCATATTGAACAAATGTGTAAGTGGCAATTAATAATAAAGTCAACATCATGCCTTTCTCACTTGTTTGACCATTTCTACACACGTCCTGTTCCTAATCCATTACGTACGGAAACATTTCTATTTGTCTTTCTTGCATTCACAGCGCCAGATTTTCACCTGCCGACCAAAATTGAAACTAATGTTTTCCAGTGTTAACCGGTTCTGCATTAACGCATAAGAATATCTACTAAGTTTCGCTGCGCTTCCATACGATAGTTACGGCTCACAATGGACCTTTATGAGAAGCTGCACTTCCATTATAATCACCTGGTAGCAGACTGTAATTCAGAAACGTGCTGTAATTGTAGCTCTGCATCAAGAAGGCTACTCTAGTACAACGAAAGTTGGCGTAATGCAATTCACAGTGGTTTACACATTGCAGTAGTTCAAGCAAATTTGTGCCGACGCAAGTGTTTCTCGATCTCGAAGACTCCAAGTAACATTCATACAGGGAAGATCAGTTCATACGCGCACAGCTAAAACGTAAGAGACTGAAATTCAAGAGGAAGTAAGTAGTACGCGAGGAGCTCCAATTTCTGTCCCAACAGTGCAATGCCGTCTTGGTGAACAAGATTTAAAGGAGTACATAACAGCCAAAATTACCTTTGGGACGCAAACAAAATAAGTTGAAACGATTCCAGTGGACGCAGCAACATAAGAAGTGGAGCGTGCAGCAATGTTTCAAGCTGTTAGTCACGGGTGAATCTAAGCTTGAAGTACTGGGAAGCACCGCCGAATTCTTGTTCGTCGACTTCGCGAAGAACGTATAAAGAGTCAGCGTATTATTCCAACGGTGACGCATGGTAGATAGTCGAGCATAGTGTGGGGATGTTTAGGATATCATAGGATACTGATCAACAATGCAGTCTCATCTGGCAAAAGACTTATTGATCGTGGGTTCGTTCTTAAGCTGGAAAATCATCCCAAAAATGCTTCTATATTGTGCAGAGGGTGTGGCAATAGAAACGAGAGGTGTGGGAAACTTCAGAATATTATTTGGCCAAGTCATTCACCTGACTTAAACCCCATGTAACTCTCATGGAATAAACTTGGCAGGGGGATCAGAAAACTGAGGTCGTCTTACGTTGAAGATCTGTAGAATGAATTACAGACTTGCTGGTCTGCGATATCTACAGAAACACAAAAAGAAATCTTCTCTTCGGAATGCCAGGAGCTTGTGCAGCTTTTCTGAGGGCAAAGTATGGATACTGAAATCTAAACAATGTTGCATTGTATTTCGTAATACAGAGAGAATATATTTGGTTTATTGGGCTATTTGGTTTGTACATTGGAGTAAAGTATATAGTTTTATCATGGATGATCGAAAACTTTTGATTGGTAGTGTACGCTGCTGACCATTAGGATATCTACGCCAAAAAGAATAGCAAATAACGAAATTTTAGTTATTGTGTGTATACATACAGTAGAAAGAATGCATTATGTAATTAACAGTGATCTGAGGTTTACAGGATGCAAAATTTAGTACACTGACTTGCCACCTCTTGCAGCAACAATGGCTGTAACCCGGCTGGGATTAGAGTTTAAATGAACTTGGATGACAGGTAACGGGTACATCATTCCATGAGCTTCAGCTCTGTGTCAGGTTTCATCAACTGTGGTAGCTGGTGAATGGCGCCGTTGAAATCTCTTAGCAGCTAATGTCCAGATGTATTCAGTGAGTGAGAGATCTGGAGAACGTTCTTGACAAAGCAACACTCGAACTTAAATTAGGTCAGGACGGCACGGGGTACATGCGGTCTTCCGTTATCTTGTTGATCGATAACGTTACAGAGACGTCGAAGATAGGACACAGCCACTGGCCTATGTAACGATTGCTGTGCGGATTACCAGATATACGAAACCAGAGGTGATCAGGTGGTATACCCAATGACACCTCATACTGTCATGCCAAGTGCTGAGCGCATATGGAAATGACAACTGCAGCCTGACAATGTTCGTTTTCTATGAAGTCTCTACATACGGATACTCAATTGTGATGCTGTTAACAAAACTGGGTCTCATCTGAAAAGAATAAGTGGTGACACTTGTGTCCAGATTTTTCGTTGGACGCACTACGCTCGGCGCGCCTGTCTCTATTGTCGGACAGCAGCAACAATGGCCGCTATTCTGACAGTCCGTGGTGCTCCAGACGTCGTTACACTATCTGTGAATATACTTGTTTTGCTGCAAACACGCCCAGTTTCTGACGAAAGTTGTGCGTCGTGGCTGCATGCTCATGCACAGTCGAGTGAACAATATGTCGATCCTCACGGGAGCTATTCGCTTGGGGCCACTGATATCATTTATGCTGTTAAGTACGGTCCTCTTGAATCCGTTCATTCCGTATTCACGTGGATCCTGACAAAACGCGAGCAACTGTACCGTCGAAAGAGAAATCGCAATTTCGATAGATCACGCTATCGAATTCTGATACGTTCTGGTAGACGCTTCCCCATTGTTACACAGGAGTTACGAGATCTTTCCACAAACAACGAACATTTAATTGCGATATATGAATGGAAAACTTACTGCGTAATCTCTCTTTATATGCAGAATTTAGATGACGTTACCTACTACCTATTTGGTGCAGTTCCACTGAAATACTAATTTACTAAATGAAACAGTTATATTAGTAATTTTAAGTATGATGACCCCACCGGGAACAAAACTCACACTGTAATGTCATAACGGACAATATTTCTGACCAAAGGCATCGTTTACTATTCTGCCGCGCGGGTTTAGCCGAGCGGTCTCAGGCGCTGCAGTCATGGACTGTGCGGCTCGTCCCGGCGGAGGTTCGAGTCCTCCCTCGGGCATGGGTGTGTGTGTTTGTTCTTAGGATAATTTAGGTTAAGTAGTGTGTAAGCTTACGGACTGATGACCTTATCAGTTAAGTCTCATAAGATTTCACACACATTTGAACATTTTGTTTACTATTCTCATTGTGTAATATCAAATTCTCTCACTGTATTATTTATTATTTGTTCATGAGCCCATTATGACAACGCAAGGTACTTGTAGGTGGGCATTAGCCCCTCTTTGTGCCGTATTTCATTCATCCTCTTCATGCGACTTCCTTTCTCTCCTCCATCCATTTTTCTCCAGTCTTCCTTTTTGGTTTTTTTTTTTTTCTTTTCGCTGTTTTGTACATGTTCTGTGGTAATTTGATTGATTTCAGATCAGGCTTTATCTCGCAAGCCCACTTCACCGTGTCCTTTTTGCTTTACTCCTGTCTTCGAAGAATTCGACTATTTTTTTGTGTGTCCATAGACTCTTAACCTGCATTTTCTGCATACTTGGGTCTTGTTTGATTTTCTGATTGCTTCTGAGTTTGAATTGTTCGTCTACAAGTTTTTGGTCAATAGAATTTCTTACGACTTAACTTTCGGTTATTCTGTGTTTCAACGTCTGTTTTCCTATTCAGAATAAGTGTTTGTGTCCCACAGAGCCATTCTAGTTTATATACTGTTTACAACGTCTTAGTTTTGTGTGCCTGTAGATAAATTTCTTGTTGTAAATACACTGATGAAAATCTTGGCAACAAGAAAGAGTTGTGCGACATAAACGAATGTTCGTTTGCGTGTTTCTACATTTGAAACATGATGTCTATTCAAAGTTCGCGTCAGTCGCATAAGAGTGGTGCTAGTAGCGAGACTATGAGAATGCAATAAGGTTTGATCTAAATACGCGCTCTGACGGTGGTGAGAGTTAGTTACCTTTGAGATTGGACGTGGTGAGTTTATATTAGTCAATAATGCCTTTAAGGCGACAAAGACGCCATTATCAGCAGCCTACTGAGTTTGAATGAGGTAGTGTAACAGAGATGGGAAGTTGGATGTTCCTTCTGCTATATTGCAGAAAGACTTGGCAGGAATGTAACCACTGCACGTGATTACTGGCATCGGTCGTCACGAGAATGTACGGTCGCAAGAAGACCAGCCTCCGTAAGGCCACGTGGCACTAGACAGAGGGAAGACCACGGAGTTCAGCATATGGTTCTGGCGCAACATACTGCATCTGCTGCAGGAGTTTGAGCAGCAGTCGACGCCACAGTGATGAAGCGAACTGAGCCTGATGCCTTGTAGCATGTATTCCACTGACCCCACGCCACCGCCATTTGCTACTTCAGTGGCGTCCAGCGAGAGCTCTTTGGAGAACAGGAGGGAAGTCTGTTGTGTTTTCTGATGAACGCTGCTTCTGCCTCGGAACCAGTGATGGTCGTCAGTTTGTTAGGAGGAGGCCAGTAGAAGGCCTGCAACCAACATATCTGCTTGCTAGACGCACTGGATCTACACCTGGAATTATGGTCTGGGATGCAATTTCATATAACATCAAGAGCACTCTCGTGGTTATCTCCCGTACCTTGACTGCAAATCTATAAACCATCTGGTGATTCGACCTGTTGTGCTGCCATTCATAAGTAGCATTCCAGGCGGCGTTTTTCAACAGGATAATGCTGGTCCACATACCTCTGTTATAACCCAACGTGCTCTACATAGTGCCGACATGTTGCCTTGGCCTGCTCGATCACCAGATCTGTCTCCAATCCAGCTGATATGGGACATCTTCGGACGATAACTCCAGCGTCATCTACAAACAGCATTAACCGTCCCTGTATCGACCGACCAAGTATGGTGGGTTTGGAACTGACATCTGGCGCCTGTAGAAACCACAGCATGCACGTTTGCACGCTTGCATTCAACATTTTGGTGTTTACGCCGGTTACTAATGTACCAGCATTTCATATTTGCAATGGCTTATCTCGCGTTTACATCAACCTGTTAACTTGCAATGTTCATCGCTTAAATAGGTTACCTAGAAAAATGTAGTCCCGAAATTTCCTTATTCTAAATTAATTACTTCTTGGCGTTACGATTTTTTCCGTTGTGTATTTGGGTATGTCGATATGCGGTCTCCATCTTACGGCATCTAATTTCGTTTACTTTAATTTGGATTACATTCACCTGACTGGTTTGACCGAGGTATAAAACTCAGGAAACTAATTTAATTTTACTGTATTCCGTCTCCATGAATTTTGTTACTTGTTTTTTGCAGGTCATACACTACCGGCTATTAAAATTGCTACACCAAGAAGAAATGCAGATGATAAACGGGTATTCATTGGATAAATATATTATACTAGAACTGACATGTGATTACATTTTCACGCATTTTGGGTGCATAGATCCTGAGAAATCAGTACCCAGAACAACCACCTCTGTCCGTAATAACGGCCTTGATACGCCTAGGCATTGATTCATAACAGAGCTTGGATGGCGTGTAAAGGTACAGCTGCCCATGCAGCTTCAACACGATACCACAGTTCAGCAAGAGTAGTGAGTGGCGTATTGTGACGAGCCAGTTGCTCGGCCAACATTGACCAGACGTTTTCAATTGGTGAGAGATCTGGAGAATGTGCTGGCCAGGGCAGCAGTAGAACATTGTCTGTTTCCAGAAAGGCCCGTACAGGAACTGCAACATGCGGTCGTGCATATCCTGCTGAAACGTAGGGTTTCGCAGGGATCGAATGAAGGGTAGAGCCACGCGTCGTAACACATATGAAATGTAACGTCCACTGTTCAAAGTGCCGTCAATGCGAACAAGAGGTGACCGAGACGTGTAACCAATGGCAACCCATACCATCAGGCTGGGTAATACGCCAGTATGGTGATTACGAATACACGCTTCCAATGTGCGTTCACCTCGATGTCACCAAACACGGATGCGACCATCATGATGCTGTAAACAGAACCTGGATTCATTCGAAAAAATAACGTTTTGCCATTGGTGCGCCCAGGTTCGTCGTTGAGTACACCATCGCAGGCGCTTCTGTCTGTGATGCAGCGTCAAGGGTTACCGCAGCCATGGTCTCCGAGCTGATAGTCCATGCTGCTGTCATTTCGACTACTAGTGATACGAGGCCGTTGGGATTCAGCACTGCGTTCCGTATTACCCTCCTGATCCCACTGATTCCATATTTTGCTAACAGTCATTGGATCTCGACGAACGCGAGCAGTAATGTCGCGATACGATAAACCACAATCGCTATAGGCTACAATCCGACCTTTATCAAAGTCGGAAACGTAATGGTACGCATTTCTCCTCCTTACACGAGGCATCACAACAACGTTTCACCAGGTAACGTCGGTCAACTGCTGTTTGTGTATGAGAAATCGCTTGGAAACGTTCCTTGTGTCAACACGTTGTAGGTGTGGCCACCGGCGCCAACCTTGTGTGAATGCTCTGAAAAGCTAATCATTTGCATATCACAGCATCTTCTTCCTGTCGGTTAAATTTCGCGTCTGTAGCACGTCATATTCGTGGTGTAGCAATTTTAATTGCCAGTAGTGTATATTGTGTACTTTCAAAATATAGCTGGAGACTTACTTTCTCTGCAGTTCCTTTAAGTAGCTCAATCTGATTTTGGGCTCATGAAATGCCGCGATGGAAAAATCGTCTGATAATGCTAGGCAATATACAGGGTGTCCCTGGGGAAACGGTCAGCATTCAGGGATATGACAGGAACGATCTTTCGAAGTAAAGAAGTCTAGTAAACATGGGCCCTAACGTGCATACCTTAAAATCTGTGAGCACTTGTACAATAGAAGATATGTATGTCAGCCGGCCATGGTGGCCGAGCGGTTCTACGCGCTTCAGCCCGAAACCGCGTGACTGCTACGGTCGCAGGTTCGAATCCTGCCTTGGGCATGAATGTGTGTGGTGTCCTTAGGTTAGTTAGGTCCAAGTAGTTCTAAGTTCTAGGGGACTGATGACCTCAGATGTTAAGTCCCATAGTGCTCAGAGCCATTTGAACCATTTGAGATGTATTTCACAGTGGCAAAAATGAAAAATTGCTCACAGCTCTTAAGGTATGCACTTTAGAATCCATGTTTATTTGACTTTTTTCCTTGTTTCGATCCATACTAACACCTCTCAAAATGAGGAAAGCGAGGCGCCTGCAGTAGAAGAGATTTATTTAACAGTATTGAAGATAAATAAGAGCTCATAGCTCTTAAAGTACATATTTTAGTGCCCATGTTTACTACACATTCTTATTTCGAATGACCGTTCTTGTCATATCCCTGAATATTGACCATTCCTCCTGCGATACCCTGTATAGATAACCTGAAGTAATTGGTTGGTCAATTTTGAGGATGGATTTCTGTTTGTACCATTCTTGTATCACTTTCTCAAGGACGCAGTTGAAAAGTAATGGGGACACACCAATTACTTGTCTTATTTCCGTTTTAATTTCAAAAGGATATATGATTTGAGCCCTATATTTATCCTTGGACTTTTTGTCTGTTTCTGTTTGTCTTATAATTGCATGTGTTTTCAGATCTAGACATTGCTCTTTTAATATTTGTAAGAGTGGTTTCCGATCAACTGAGTTACAGGCTGTTGCTAATCAATAAAGTGTTGCTGCAAATTCTCTGATGTCTTAGGATTAGCCTTAGGTTGCTCTGCACACGAACGGCCTGGTCTGAGTCCTGCGTGATATTCTCCAATTTTGTGTTTAAGTTGCTGTTGAGCTCTATCGAAAAGATCCTACGATAGAGTTATGAATGCTTCTCATATTAGTGTAAACTCCTGCAGTTGCTTACATCTATTCAGTCTCTTTTTGTGTACCGTGTGGATTAACGCATTTTTCCCATCTTCTGGAAATTGTCTAGTTCGCGAAATGTTTTGCATGACTGTGATGATTTCTTTTATGATGTTTCAACTTGCTAATTTGAAGATTTCTGCTATGAGTCCATCTTCCCCAGATGCTTTGTTGTTTTTGATTCTTTTGATCTGTCCAGCAATTTCTTCTTCATGTGTCTATAGTGAATCTGAATTAGCGACCTCAGGTTCTTGTGGTGGGAGTCATTGTGTTGGTTCTGCGGAATTAAGTAGTTCTTAGAAACATCTGGTAGGTTCCTTGCAGTTTTCTTGATTGTCTATAGCTAACTACCCATTTTCGTTCTTGAAGCAGGGACGTAGTGGCAGATATCCTATGAATTTAGTTTTGAAGTTCTTATAGAACTTTCATGTGTTGTTCCTTTCGAAGTCTTTCTCGATTTCAACTAGATAACCCTTTTCGTACTTCTTTTTGATCTTTCTGATTAACTTCGCTGCCTCTTCCTTCACTGTCACGAATATTTAGTTGTCTTCTCTCATATGCCGTTCGAATTGTTGTATGCATCATGTCGAGATTCTATTGTATGTTCACATTCTACGTTCTATCAAGGGTGATTTTTCTTTTATTGCAGAAGAATTGGTGCTTGTTCTGTTTCTATCAATTTGCTTTTCAGTTGTTGTGACTTGTTTGACTGCTTTTTCTGTAACTCTTCCGTGAGAGATGGTTGGATCCTGCAAGCGTTATATCTGGTGATTTGTGTCTTCTATTCGTAAACCTCTGAGGTTTGAAACGTAATTTTATTCTTGTCGGGTAATCGTCAAAGTCTATGTACGTACCCTTTCCGATTTGGAGATTTATAACGTCTCTGTGGTTTGAATAAGTGATTACCACATGTTGAATTTGGAATTTGCCGATGAGTGACCTCAGTGATCTCTGTGTCATGTGTTTTGAAGGTTTCATTTTGCAGTGCGTTACAAGTATTTAAACTTGAATATCCTCCATAGTTCAGCTAATGTTCATTCGTTTTAGTTGGTTCATTTATGTGCTGGGAAGTTTTCCTGTGCTTTATTTCTTTGCGTAGATCTGCAATGAATTCACCTAGTATGATTTTGACATGGTTTTCTGGAATTTTAAATACCATTTCTTCTAGTGTTTCCCATGATATGTGTACCTTTCAACAGTGGGTTTTATTTCCAACATTGATAAGAATATGTGAACTGATTAGTGTGCATGTTTTATTTTAACACTTAATTGTGATCGTCACTAATCTGTTGTTCATATGCTTCACAATTGTTATGAAGGTGAGTATGTCTTCCCTGACTGAAAAAGCAACCCATAAAAATAGGGTGTTTTTCAGTATTCGTTTGTCTGTTTCACTCTCGGAAAGCCAATAGATCGAAAAATCCATTGCAGTTTCGTCAGTCAGTCTGGATTTTTTTAAGTGTCAGTATTTGTATTTTTCGTTCGTTTGGGGTTTCCTCTAATTCATACAAATTTCGTGCAAGTAAAAGGGTATTTGTATTTAGTGTGTCGAAAAATATTTTGGCATAATTAAACTTTCCATATTTAACACGCTATAACATGGAAACTATTTGCCGTACGGGGACTAAACTTGGTAGCATTAACGTCAAGGACATGGTGAAGAGAAATGATGCAGAATCAATTCAATTGAAACACTTTAAATTTGCTCGTACAGTACAATATACCACTACCCACCGGTACCATTACTGCTACAAAAGTGGCTCATATGGCGCCCATCAGTGTCCAGAAGTCTGAAAGCGAGGATTGCATTCTGCACAGCAGAGCGAAGCATGTCCATAGGTATGCTGCCTGCCTCTCTTGATATGATGCGCTTCAGGTAGCCCCACAACCAGAAATCACAGGGAGTGAGACCAGGTGATCGAGCCGGCCAAGAATTTGGAAACGATCGGCTGACAATTTGATCGTTTCCAATTGTTTTTTAGAGAAGTAGGTGAACTTCACGAGTGGTGCGCGACGGGGCCCCATCTTGCATAAAACTGTTGATTCAGCGCGTCTCTCTCCTGCCCTGTATGACATGCTGGCGCAGCACATCGCAGTAACACTGGCCAGTCACTCTGCGCGTCTTTGGCCCCTGAGCCCCAATCTGTTCAAAAAAGAATCGGCCAATGATGAGCGTAGCCGTGTAGCCACACCATACGGTAACACGTTCACCATACAGAGAAACTTCATGCACACTGACTGCAGTTCTGTGTGTTCACCTCACCTGTCAGAGAAAAATGAGCTTCGTCTGTCCATAATATGTTTCCAGGATCAGCCCTCATCGACTTCAATCCTTGCGAGAAAGTCTAGAGCGGAGTGAACACGTCGTTGTGCCAAGCTGCTGTACGATATGACTCTCGTACAGATACCATTTGAGTATGAATGTTTCGAATTACCTTCCGTACAGTGGACCACGGGCTTTTCAAGTGTCGTGATAGCACGCGCACTGCCTGACGATCGGAAATTGCGCGCAGCGTTGTTTGCCATAGCAACAGCGATTCCATCAAGCACCTGTGCTGCAACCGGTCGTCGGCCTCATCCTGGAGCGACGCCCAGTTCTCCAGTTGATTGAAATTGGAGAAAGAGGATTCTTCCGTAATTCTTTCAGCCAGTGGTATTCTCGAAGTGCAGCTGCAGCGTGAGAGTTGTTTTGATAACAGAGCTTCACCAATAATGCCCTGCTCATGTTGACACGTCGTCAAGTGCACTGCGACTGGTCAGGTGTGTAAGACTATGAATCACGATGACTGATCACGGCACCTGGTGGCCACAGTTGGAACTTGACGGTGGCGCTCTGATGCATGGGAAACATGCATCCCATACTCTGGACATTAATGCTACCGAGATTGATACTCGTACAGTAAATAGTTTCCGTGCTATAACGTGTTACATTGGGAAAGTTTAATTATAACCAGTCGGTATATAAGTGGTTCGGACATGTTTGAAAGAACAGTTACCTTATGTAGTCCAGTGGCCATTAAACACTGTTCAAAGGTTTTCAATGACACTGGCCGCATTTGGGCATTGAAATGAATTAATGGGAAAGGGTGAGAATTTGTGCCGGATTGAGATCCGAAACCGGATATCCCGCTTAACGTGAGTTGTCGCTTTAACTGGCCCGGGCATCCGAGCACGCTTCCCATCCAACGCGAATTCCTAACCTGTTGTCCACCAAATCCTATCTTTCGGGAATATGAAGTTGTGAGTGAGGTGTTCATGGGTAAGTGACACTACAATAATAGCGTGCAACAGGCGTCCGAAAACACAGACACTATAAGGTGCGACGGCCAAAAATCCTCTCCTGCTGTGCGTCTGCCCATCAAGTCCGATCTCTTGAGGAAATCCGAAATGCGAGTGAGGCGTTGATGTGTAGATGACACTACTCTAGTAGTGTGCAATAGACTGGGAATTTGGGTCAGCTGTTAAGACGGCCGCTCGCGTTGAGAGGGAATCCTGGTTCGAGTCATGGTTTGTGCCAAATTTTCAACTGTTGCCATTGATCCATTTCAATGCCCAAATGCGGCTAATGTCACTGAAAACCTTTGAATATTTTGATGTTTGGGCGGAGTTAGCTAGAGGATTCCGACTCCCTCTGTTAGCGTGTGAGTCCAGACGCCCCAGAGCGCGACAGCCTGATCGTACTGTTCTTGATAGCAGTGCATTGATTTCCGTTGGGGTAAAGGTTTGTTTGCTGCCACGCCTAGTGATAATTGACTATCTCAAGTTTTGGACCGAAGTCCAGCTTTTTAGGACAGAAGTGTTAGTTCCAGAAGACGAATCCCAGTTGCACCTCTGGTGGCCAGATACTGACCGCTTGTGGTGCTTGCTACGAGTCACACTCGAAGTGGATTTCGCAGGATGTCTCTTCCCCCAATTCTGCCGTATTGATGGTCTTCATAACCGCTTCTACCTTGTTGAGCATCCCACACTATAGACTAGTTAGCTTCCGTTGTCCTCTTACAGGGTAACAAGTTAAATTTCCCTGCATTGTCGTCTGTATCATTGGATACTGAGCCGCCCCACCACGACACGACCTAGTCTGTTATTATTATTATTATTATTATTATTATTAATATATACGCCGAGGTGACAAATTCATGGGCAAAAGATATATGAACATACAGATGGCGATAGTATTGCGACAGCAATTAACAGACTTAGGAAGCGGAATGGCAGTTGGAACTAGATGCATGAGACATTCCATTTCGGAAATCGTTAGGGAATTCAATTTTCCGAGATCCACAGTGCCAAGAGCGTGCCGAGAATACGAAATTTCAGGCATTACTTCTCACCACACACAGTGCAGTGGCCGACGACCCTCACTTAACGACCGAGGGCAGTGGCGTTTGCGTAGAGTTGTCAGTGATAACAGACAAATAATACACAGTGAAATAACCGCAGAAATCAGTATGGGGCGCCGACTAAGGTATCCATTAGGACAATGTGGCGAAATTTGGCGTTAATGGGCTATGACACCAGAAGACCGGCGCCAGTACCTTTGCTAACAGTACGACATCGCGTGCAGCGCCTTCCCTGGGCTCGTGACCATATCGGTTGTCCGTTAGACTACTGGAAATCCGTGTCCTGGTCGAATGAATCCCGATTTCAGTTGGTACGAGCTGATGGTAGGGTTCAAGTGTGGTGCAGACCCCACGAAGCCATGGATCCAAGTTGTCCACAAGGCACTGTGCAAGTTGGTGGTGGCTCCATAATGAAGTGGGCTGTTTTTGCATGGAGTGGACTGGGTCTTCTGATCCAGCTGAAACGATCATTGACTGGAAATGGATATGTTCGGCTACTTGGAGACCATTTGCTGCCATTCATGGACTTCATGTCCCCAAACAGCGATGTCGTGTCACCTGGCCGCAGTTGTTCACGATTGGTTTCAAGAGCATTCTGGACAATTCGATCAAATGATTTGGCCCTTCAGATCACTCGACATCAATCCCGTCGAACATTTATCGGAGATAAATGCACAGAATTCTACGCCGGTAAGACTTTCGGAATTATGGACGGTTACAGAGGCAGAAGTGCATAATATTTCTGCAGGGTACTTCCAACAACTTGTTGAGACCATGCCACGTCAAGTTGCTGCACTATGCCGGGCAAAATGAGGTCCGACATGGTATTAGGAGGTATTCCATGACTTTTGTCACCTCAGGGTACATTGCTGGTCTTTTAAATTGTAACATCAAGAAGGTGGCATGAAACAAAGATAAAAATGGCATGAAATTGTCACCTTAATATCGATATCACCATACTTATTTGACTAAGTTGTTTGTCCGACTTTACTTTATGTGACATCTGTATACCCAGAATCATTGATGTAATATCTGTGTAAAAATTTTCTAATAATGTATTTTAGTATAATTACTCTCAACATGTAATTTTAAAACTACTGTTCGGCAAAATTATTTAAATGTTATAACTATACTTGGAGCATTGGTTCATCCATAGGGCAATTAGGATTGTAATCATGTAAAAGCTGGAGGGAACGCCTCCACAATGAAATGTGTAATTTTGAAAGCACTGTTCTGTAAAATGATTTAAATGCTAAAACTATACTTGGTGCATTGATTCATCCATAGGACAACTAGAATTGTAATTATGTAAAAGCTGGAGGGAAGACCCTTGCGATGAAATCCGCATGGCGAGAATAGAAAAGGTGGATTTGGCGGTCGAACTGCAAGATTCCTGTGTGGCAAGAGTGAGTCAGTGGCTAGCACGCAGAGTGTTCGTAGCTTATGTGTCGAATGGACACACATTGGTTAGCTCTGTACTATGAAAATCCTACGCTAAGAAGGGAATTTTCAAAGTTTGTTATACAACAAGAGTCATGGATACTTTTGTCGTATTTTTGAGCAGCTATAAGAAACCACCATAGCCACCACCTTCGGTTCACTTAATCAGTTGAGTACTGTATAACTCCATGGATCAGTTATGTGGTTTCTTATTCAATGATAAGTTAGTGTTCCTTAAGCTGTGTGTTGAGCATCCACATTTTAGCCGTATTCATTTAACTAGACAGGATCCTGTTCAAAGTGCTGCGATATTTCCAAGTACCCTATTTCATTAATGTGAAAAGTAATTTAGTTGTGTAACAACATTCAGTAACATTTGTGAAGTAATATAGTTCTTTATCATTCATTCAGCCTTGTTTCTGAAGTACTCCACGTGCTTTTCGTAAAAGAATAGTTAAAGCTTCACGAAATTTACAGTTGCAAGGGAATTATCTGAAGTGCTTTGCTTAGATGTTGTTACTGAAATCTCAGTACAGTGTTAAAGTTACATGAACGAAATTGGGGTTATTCAGAACGCTTACTGGCTGGTAAACTGAAGGGCCAGCATTAAGAATAATTACTGTACAGGTTTTCGATAATGTTTAAATTTTCGTATGTTAGTAATTAAATGTGTTTTTCGTATTATGTTGAAACAAAACTATTTAGCCTTGATCTTCATCACTGATAGAATAGTTTCTGGGACCTCATACTAGTTGCTGAGACAGTTTTGCATTCCATTTTATTATAACAGTACATATGAAGCACAGCTATCAGTTTTACAACAATTGTACGATTTCATAAATAACTGGCTGCATCTATTCAAACTATACTAGATTTAGGGACAACAGGTTTCGTTTGTGCTTTAGGTAGTATAAAGAAGTGAATGCTCCTTGAGAAAACAAATATTAGTCTGAGCAGAGAATATGTCCTTCTGAAAACCATTTCAGTGACAATATTTCCCAAAAATCAAGCTGATAGAAGAACCTCATTTCCCAGTAAATAGCGCTCCATCACCAGTAAACCTTTTCATGTAATGAGCATTAGCTTTCCTACTCTATTAAACAGATAGTAAGTGGTACTGAGAGCCAGTTGTTGCCAAAGTGTTTAATATTCCTTCTACGTTGTTCATGCCAAACTATTGGTAAACTGCTTGCTTAAGTGTACTACTGTCCCGTGTTCTGTAAGCATAAACAGAGTTTCAGTATCAATACCAATAGTTAACCTTCATTATGAACAGTGCTAATACATGGTACAACTTTGCCTCAATAAGCTGGCGACCGTTTTCTTTCATCTAATCGAAGTTTGGTTTGTAGCTAATAGGAAGTTGGCTCGAGTCCCGTTTGTTCTGCTACAGGTTCCTTTCATTAGAGTTCTTTCGAGAAAAGAAATTTAGTCTGATACCTTATCCATTGCACACGATCACGGTCATTCCAGATTCTTATCACAGGAGTAGCATTATCGGCATATTGCTACTTTAGTAAGAGCCGGTATTGTCATACATGGCTTTTCTCGCGGCAGAACTAATAGTTAGGGGAGGTGTTACATAGTATACTTCATATTTACATTTTATGGAGGTATATTTTCCTTTGCTGGAGATGGTCTAGGTACCTACCGTTGTGGTGAATGTAAAGACCTTTTATAAATGTAGTAGAAGGTAGGAATACGATATTATGTAACCGCAATCCATATTGCAACATATGGTTTAACTCTGTCATCAAATAAGCTGCAACTATGGTTGACTCCTACTGTTCCACTACTCTATTTTCTTTTTTCTTTTTTTTTCTTTGTGGATACGTAAACACATGAGCCTTGGATGAAGTGATACGTATTGTAGAGTATAGTTGTCTGCCATTAAACGCCAATATTACGTCAAGTTTGTATTTCTCAATTTATCTGGTAAGTTTCTCACACTTCCTTATTTTAGTCTCCTTTGTTTTTCCCTTCCCGTAATACGTATTTTCAAGACTTTGACACACAGCCTTCTTATAACGGGAATACACACTTCTATGACCGTACCTCCTCCATTAGCGCTAGGACTGATATAAGAACCTATCTACACCTGTCGGTGGACCGGCATGGACGGAACTGCATCGTGTATCATAATAATACACTAATATTTGTGACTGAAGGTGTCGGTTATTCAAGTGTAACATCCCATGCTCTCATAATATCATTATTACACCTATTCTAGGTATTGTTATTCGCTTATTGAATTGAAACAATAAGTTTCACGATTCTATGACAACGTAACAAGAGCAATGTAAGACGAGAACGTTCTCTCAGCATAAAGAGCATATCTCAGCCTTATGTTCAATATTGAATGTTAGTCTTCGCCTTACAGGTGGTCATGTTGTGAACTATAAATATCATGAGATTCAATACAAGAATCCAAGCTTATTAAATAGGATTTGCTACGATAAATTCGTGAATTAGCGCTGCATTGTAACCGGACGGTAAAGTTCCAACTAAATATGTCATCTATTCTTGAGCTGATTTGCTCGAAAATATTATGCTATATGGTATCATGGTACGAGTTCAAATTTGGTGAAGGGTTTCACAGTTATTTCTTCTGTGTAAACTTCTATACTATTTTCTGCAGGTGGCACTCCACAGTTACTACGTATTTGAAAAAGGAATACGTGGCCAAGTATAAGCTGCAATATGACTTTATTCATTCAATAAAATAAAGATGAATAAAGTCATATTCCAGCTTCTCGGAGTTCACATATTTCTTCTCTTCGTCTGTCTTTTCTGTCTCTGATGATCTCGTTCGCCGACAGAACGTTAAAACCTAATCTCTCTTTCCACTCTAATGTGTATAACATCAGCATAGCAGAATTACATCCTTGTAGCTCATCGTATTAAACTTTGTGGCAATCATAAATCATTGTATTATCTATACACCCCAAACTTTATTTCTCAATTCTTGACCTTAACACCTCTCTCCACGAGCCACATCTCTCTACGTGATCCTGAGGATGTAGACTTTATAGTAAACATTACATACTCACAAAAACCTTTTACAGAGATAATTGAGGTCTTCTTCAAAGGGTTTGTAACTAAACTGGGAAATCTGGCCTTCGAAATGATATCCTGTCACAGGGAACCAAAATATATTGTGATGAGGTAAATTACAAATCATCACTCTCCTTGGAAGAGTGCACATAAACAGGCCGTAGCCGGAATAACACCCCCTTGCTGTGAAGGACAGGTAGATGACATAACGCTTGGCCGTAGAGAACAATACCGTCCCACGTGCCTGCCCCAAGGCCCACAGGTACGTGTTATTCAGGAAGCCATTAATTTCTTAATGTGTTTGTTTCCTTTGTGCATGTGTTGCCTTTCTAGACTAAACTTCGTCGCAAAATCGACTTTTGGCTCAATGTAAATTAACTCCATTGGTCATAACGGTCTAAATACTTAGCAGCTGCAGATACATCAACTGTTGCGTTGCGATATTGCATTTATGAAACACGATTTTTTATATTTTCAAATTTTCGTTTACAGTAATCCCCAAATGAAATGATTCTAGGATTGCTTGCATCCCATTTTCAGAAGACTGAGGACTTTCTAAAAAGTGATTTCGAACATTCATCATTGTTGCTGCAAACAGAATGATACGAAAATATAATTGAAGTATGTTACCTAGTTGAAATTATCAGCATTTTACTAGGCCAGGGACAAAATTGTTATGTATCGCAGGGAAATACTGTCATTTAAATAAAAACTGCAAATATTTTTCGGCTCAGTCCCTTTGGTCTGTGCAGTGACTAAATTCCATTCCTCAACAACGTTTCTCCCCCCCCCCCTCCCCCCGAGGATCTCTTCATCAGACTAACAGATTTACTTTGATGTAGGAAAAGATTGAAAACGGGTAACAAATCTCATGAATTCGCTGGAGTTTCCATCAATTCACATTTCAGATTCCACTGTTTCTTCTTTGCTGAAACAACTTCGCGCACATCTTTGCTGTCCATATCGAAAATGACATGTCTTTTGTAAGTTAGGTATCCTCTCATGTATTTTTTTCATCCAGTTGGCCAAGAAAACTTCTGAACATGTACATCATCATACATACTCTATACTCTGCAATCCACAATACGGTACATGGTCACGGATACCTTGTACCACTACTTCCCTGTTCCACTCATAAACTGGGCAACTATCTATTCGCCTCCGTACGAGCTCAAATTTGTTTTATCTTGTCTTCGTGGTCCTTACGCGAAACGTGCGTTGGCAACAGCAGAATCGTTCTGCAGTCGGCCAGAAATGACGGTTCTCTTAATTTTTTGAAAAGTGTTTTGCGAAAAGAACGTCGTCCTCCCTCCTGGAATTCCCATTTGAGTTTATGAAGCGTGTTGATCCAATCCACCAGTAAAAAATCTAGCAGCACCCCTCTGAAGTCCTTCGCAGTCTTCTTTTAATCAGACATGTAGAGACCCCAAACTCTCGAGCAGCACTCAGGAATGGGTCGTACTAGTGTTCTATACGCAGTCTCTTTTATAGTTGAGCTACACTTTCCTAAAATTCCGAATGAACCGAAGACGACTATCATCCATCCTTAGTACCGAACTCACTTGCCCGTTCCATTTCATATCGCTTTGCAACGTTACGACTACAAATTTAATCGACGTGATTGTGTCAACCAGCACACCCTTTATACTGTATTTGAACATTATGGGATTGTTTTTCTATTCATCCGCATTAATTTGAACTTTTCTACATTTAGAACAGGCTGTCGTTAATCACACCAAGTAGGAATTCTGTCTGAGTCATTCTGTACCCTCCTACAGTTACTCAACGATAACACTTTCCCGTACACTACTGTGCCATTAGAAAACAGTTGCATATTGCTGCTCACCTTATCTGCCACATCGTTTTTGTGTAGCAAGAACAAGAGCGGTTTTTTCACACTTCCCTGGTGCACTCCTGAAGCCGCCCTTGCCTCTCATGAACACTCGCCGTTCAGGACAATATACTTAAGAAGTCTTCGAGACACTCACATATCTGGGAGCCTATTCTGTATGCTCGAACCTTCCTTAACAGTCTGCATTGGGGCACTGTGTCAAACGCTTACGGGAAGTACAGGAATAGGGAATCTGTCTGTTGCCGTTTATCCATGGTTCGCAGGATATCATGCGAGAAATGTTCAAGCTGAGTTTCGCACGAGTGATCCTTTCTAAATTCGTGCTGATTTGGGAACAGAACCTGGGTATTAACACCATTCCCGAGCCAGGGTAATTACTTTTCACCGTGCACTAGCATCTGCTTCGCATGAGAAGAAATTTGAACATTCTCAGAAGTCATGTGTGATAAAATATTGGTACTAGCACAAGAAGGTAATTAATTGAAGACTGAGGAGGCTTATCAACATGAAAAGGGAAGAAAAAAATTACAACTCCGCGTCTCCGGAGAACCCAACGAAGGCTCATGGAACACTACGAACTTTCTGACGTACAGTCAAGGATATATGTGATTAAATAAATAAAATGACAGTGATGATGTAGGGGACAGAAAGAAGAAGACTAGTCTTTTGACCATCGGCTTGAAGACAATCGACGGCCAAGTGCGATTCTGATTAATCTATCCTTTCAATGACAAAGAGGAACATCTGTAAGTACAGCGTAAGTAAGTGAGGAAGGAAGAGAAATAAACATGCTCAGAGAAGAGGATGCGAGAGATGGTCAAGATAGCTGAATACACTTGTTTAGGGGCAGAGATCGTCATAATTAGGTCCCAATGATTATTCGTTACACTTTTTTGTCACAGATAAAGTGGCAAACAGGCCTATCTCATGTTATGTTTTGCCAACATAATGGCATGATATTTTTGAAACGTCATTTACATGCTCCGACCATCCACGTGTGATTTTTGTTGGATAGCGCTTCATGTTTTATGGGCCCTGGTACTACTTTCTAGCTTGTAATCTCGTTATGCACAATTTGTACATCTCTTCATACGCATACTTGTTTTTAGTTCCTATGAAAGTCGTGTCCATTTGGGAACGCGAAGGAGGCCTGGAAATTTAGTTTAAATACTACATTGATGTGAAGCATTCGACAATCTGACGTGATAATGTTTACAACGCTCGCTGACCTCACGTCGAAAGTTTTTGTTCGATAGCTCCATGGTAGTCCTACGAGACAAACGCCTGTTATTCTCAAGTAGCATCGATAATACATGCACCAATTTCGAAGATAAATTTCAGAGACTGTATGAAATTAACGGGTAGTTATCGAAATATCGCATGAGTTTCAAGATAAACTCCGGCAAGAAGTTTGAAAGTCTTTCCAAATCGGTACTTGGACGTTTACTTACATCACGTTTTCATTGTTTCCTTCACTGTAATGAGCTGTTCGTTCAGGGAAGGTGCGCAGTAACGTTTAAGAAGTTTATACTGAAGCTCTTGCATTATTCGGGTGCCTGATCGTAGGACGGATATGTAAGATATTTAAATGAGAGTTAGAGATCTAGTTTCAACCTAGGCGTACATTGTTATTCACTTGTGAGAAAATCGTCACTTTTCCTTCATTTGGTCATTCGTTAGGAATTTCCATGGCGCATATGTTATGAGATATATGACGAATTTAAAACTCTTTTTATAAGTATATTAGTACTCGGAAACTTGGTAACACAGCATGTTCAATTATGATTTGGAAATTCTCAGTTACCTTTAATTTTTTTCTTCTTCGCAAATACGCATTTTCCATAACCGTTGAAACATATCAGAGTAATGAACACACATTGTAACGATACTTTAAAGATCACAGAATGCCAGAGATAGGAGTATAACGGTGACCCCTTGCTTTACAAGTCAGTGACCTGACCCCGAGACCTATGACGCATTTAGGTTGGCAGCTTCTGCAGAACTGGACGGGTAAAGAGGGTCTTATCTCACAGCAAGGTGAAGGCTGCAATTTTAATACACAAAGTTCTTTGTTTTGCTCATCTTGTCTGTTTATAAAGTCTATGTGTTTATGTTAATGTGTTTATGTGTTGATATGTAGTGCTTTCAATTTAATATCAGAAGA